>NC_080671.1:405463936-405763936 GCF_030247195.1 Topomyia yanbarensis | reverse complement strand
GTAGGAAGAACATATCGAATGTAACATGCAATCAAACTACTTCAACTCGCCTAATATATTAGAAACACACATTAGAATGCCAGAAAATGAATTTTGTCGTGCTTTGCTGGCCAGAAATGGATGCTACACGTCGGTAAATTAATTGAAATGTTTTGCTTCGGAATTATTATCCCATAGGAATTATTGTCAGATTATTTTCATTCATTGCTTTTAGTCATGATTTATCAACAATTTCGTTATGCAAAGATACAGGCTTGAAAATCGTTTTTAAATCACTTTATAGTACAATTAAATAGTACAATTAATTGGTCATGTGATCTATCGCCACGAGCGTTCTTTTTTTTTGAAGATATATGAAATCGATTAATTTCGCTGACAAACCAATAACTATTGCAGCTTTGAACGGTATCATTACGAGCATTACCCACAAGATATACTTGCAAAAGTGGGGAGAAATTCCATCGACTGAATATGCTTCGTTAAACTCCGTCTAGATGGTCGTATGCAGAAAATCATTTTTAAAGACTGAAGGTTAATAAATACTACACACTTCAAATTCAATATAAAATTAAACCTAACAATGATCTTCCACATTTTTATTTAAATTCAAGGTAATCAAGTTTGCCAAGTTTACGTACTAATAAAGGCGTTGGAAACTATGGTATCAATTTAGAAATAAATATTCATAAAATAAACTCAGATCGCTTTCTACCTCACCGGACACAACTAGGTGAACGAGTAAAAAAATGTCAAAACATGCAACGAAGACCTACCGTAACAACAATTCTTACAAAAGGAAACAAGGTAATAACGAACCGAACGAGAGGAACGTGTGAATCGAAATTTGAATGATTCTCAAGGGTGTTCCAACGTTTTAAATCTTCACACTAGCGGTTGATTTCAAGGATTGCAAGATTCGGTCATCTATAATGGAAGTGTTTATTGAAATAGAAAATATTTCTTTTGTCGAAATTGGAAACTTGGTGCATTCAGTTAGTTCAAAAGAATTATACTGTGCAAAAAAACATCCACAACATTACCGGAACGAGGAGAAGAATCTGAATTGACACTAGGATGCGAAAATATACTTCACATTGGCCCATCCTGTTTCTTTTTGTTCAGTTGTTAATGCAGAGTTTCTTTGTTTTTCTCAGCTCTCACCATACTTCACCTACCATGTGCCCACTAGCAAATTTCACGATAGTCTAGTCCAAAACGAGCGTTTTCATTTTTATTGTCATATTGCTATTGTTTCCCCTAGGTTGTTCAAGTGTAGCATCAGACCATTCCATGGAGCTATCAAACATGATTATTTCTCGACCATATTCCGTTATTAACTTTAAAGCTAGAAGAATAAATTTCTATAAAAAATCAAGCGGTTTAAATAGACAACAGATATATATTACTATACCTTGTCCCCATTCTGTGAATTAAAAAATTTGACAACTCAATGATTGGCTTCAGAAATATGTTAAAAACATATTTCCTGATAAGGTCAACGAATGATGAGTAAGCGAAAACCATCCTACTCCAGAGTCAAAATTTCCCAAGCGGAAATATATAAAATTACAACAGCTATGGAAGATCCTTTTAGTATGTTCCATTCCAAAATAAAATCCAGATGGAGCTAGAGAAAAAAAAATTGTCGGAAATTTTACCATTTAAAATTTTTAACATTTTTTTTTTTGGTTTCAAAAGCTTATTGCGAGCGTTAATTTAGGGAATAAAGTTTTTGGAATTCATTTGATTCGTTTTTTTGAAAAAGTTTTTTAAAGAATTTAGAATAAACTAGTTCCAAACCACGATAAGTAACTTGAAAAACGGTAACGATGGCTCGATTATTGTATAGTGTACAGCAGGGGATGACATCAGATTGGCGATAGAAAACGTTGAAAGTAATCTGGGTGAAAAGTATAATGTTGTTATAGCGACACCTAAGTTGAAAATAACGGGGAGGAGTGATCGATATTCCGCGGATGTCTTCATTGAATTATTGAGAAGGCGGAATGAGGACATTCCGATTCAAGATTCGTACAAAGCTTCTTTGAACGCGCTGCAACCGATCGCATTGAACGGCGATGTATTGCGCCTGTACCAGTATTGCATACTCCAAGATGCTTCAGACCAGTGTGCAGTATATAGTTTGCAGTACGTGGCAATCCAGAAAATTTAAAAGTTTTCCGTTGGAGAAAGCCCAATATTGTAGAAGCTTGCGCCGTTGTTGCTGTGACGTGGTCGGTGAAACAAAGTTTTCTGTCGAATAACACTGCCAAGTCACGGATAGAATCTACCCTCTCGATGACATAGGATAAAAGTATATATTTGCAATGTCTTAGTATTGTTGAGAGCCTAAAACGTATCATGTTATAGTTATCGACGTTGATCTGCATGTCATTCAGCAATCAGCACTCCTCAATATTTGTTATGTCATCTTGAAGCACAGCAGGCCGAGTTCTGAATGAAAAATTTGATATCAGCTTAGAGCTAATTTTCCAGGTTTTATGTGGGTGTCGAGATTTTTGAAGGATAAGCCCTAGGCGACTTTCTTGACGGGCACCTGTTGGCGTTTCAAATACCATTGAGCGTGTGGTGTCAATTCTAACTAAAGCGGACCATTCCGTAAAGGTAAGAATACAGCCATCTAGTAACCCATTCAGGAAATATATTGAATCCTCTTGTTGACGCTTCTCGACGGCTGGAACTAGAAATCAACATCATTGCTCGTATACAAGATACGTCAACAAGTTCGAAGTAGCCGAGCGTTTTTTTTTTACAAATCCGTGCTGACATTCGTCAATGATGTCAGAACTTTAGCCAAACAGTTTAGTAGCGAGATTCCTCTACAGTTTTCAATATTGTGAGTTTTGCCAGCCTTATGAATAGGAACTATATGTAGTAGAATTTTACCATACATTTGAGAACAGACCTTTCAGTAATTGCGAGTTTAGGGAGTACGTAGCGTGGGCGACCAAGCCCTGCGTTTATATCAATTGTAAAACTTCAGATCATGTGACGATTTAAATTTTGCTGAAGAATAAACCTAACCACGAGGAAGACAATTTTAAATGAAGTATTGGAAAAGATATTTGACACAGGTGGGCGTAGCGTATTGGTAAATCGATTGCCTTGTACGCAGCGCACCTGGGTTCGAGCCCCGACCCCGCACATAGGGTTGGAAATTTTTCAAAAGAGATTTTTCTAACCCGAAGAGGCGAATGACCGTAAGGTTAAAACCTCTATAATCGAAATAAAAAAAAGCCATGTCTCTACTTGTTTCGAGAATCCTGGATTTCGCGAAATTAAAAGAGAATTTAGATGATAGGAAATCTGTTCTAACTAACGTGTCGAAAGAGTGTACTAATAATTTGGTTTCCGAAAAACATGTTAATGTAATTAACTTGAACAACTACGACTCTTTGGATATTTTGCACCTGAAACGTAAAAGGGACAAAAGGTATAATAAATTTTGTAGAACTAATAATGAACATCTTTGGAATGGGTGCACAAACGCGCCAAATATTTATTCGTGGGCCTTGAAAAAGACCAAATGTTGATATTTTCAAGGAGAGATCATTCAACATAATGAGAATAGCAAAAAGTTATGGAAAATCCTAAAGAAAAATTAAACCTAAATCTAGTTTGTTGACAGTTTGCAACTGATTAATCAAAGAACTGGTCAGTTAACCTGTGCAAATAACGCAGTCGAATTTGTTCGGTTTGCCCTTCGTCGATTGCCTTGGAGCAACCCTCACGAGCTGCCATGTTACGAAAGCCGGGGTTTGCTTATTGGACTCGATACATTGCAAGTGCGGCGGGTTCTATTCCGTGCTATGACGATTTCGGATATTTTGCAAGATCGGATTGACTGCCCCGAGCTTCTCAGTGCGATAAATATGAACGTTTGTGCCCTTCGCAATAATTTATTCCTCCGATTACCTCTTCGCCGGACTAACTATGGAGTAAACGGTGCCATCATTGGTTTGCAGCGGACCTTCAACAGAGTGTCATCCGAGTTCGATCTTCACATTCCACGTAGCAGATTACAATTTGACTTTTTAAATAGATTAAGAAATTATCATTAGGACCACACTGTGTCTGTTGATATTAAATATAAATAAATAAATAAATAAATAAATAAATAAATAAATAAATAAATAAATAAATAAATAAATAAATAAATAAATAAATAAATAAATAAATAAATAAATAAATAAATAAATAAATAAATAAATAAATAAACACGGTCGGCTAATGTTTCTCGGGTTGGATGAACGCAATGCTTAGTAACCGCATGCATTATTCCTGTACCTGGTTGCCAACGACTTATTGAGGAAACTTGATGAGCTTGTATTTCGAACCTACGGGTTCGCTGACGTTTAACGCAGAAGCAAATAACAACCGTGGTTCGTTCCTTACAGTTCTTAGCTACTTGGAGAAGATCAAGTCAAATTCGTTGGGGTTATATTGGATTCGAAACTGAATTTGTCTGCTCGCATTGAGTTCAGAGTCAAGAAAGCGTGCATTGCCTTCAGGCAGCGCAGACGAACTTTAGGAAAGACCTGGGGTTTCAAACCCAAATATTTGTATGTTTGTATTTGACTATTTACACAACAATTGTATATCCAATACTGTCATACGGATGTCTTGTGGGTAGGCAAAAGGAGGAGGTCCAATCACAGCTAAATCATCTGCAAATAATGACGATCATGGTGTTGACTAGTGCTTACACGAAAACTCCGACTTCTGCCCCTGAAGCCCTTCTAAATGTCAAACCATTACATTACAAACCTTATACAAGAAGCACTGTCATGTACATGCAGGCTACTGGTCTTTGGGACAGTTCATCTTGTTCCCAGCCAGACACGGCTGTAGTCACAAAATGGTTACATAGGAGAAGAAATTCTTGCTCCCAGCGATATTACACTCACATGTAGTTTTCCTTGCAAAACATTCCATGTGAAGATTATCTCTCGAGAGGAGTGGTTGTCTGGCTATATGGAGAGACAACAAGAATCGGAAATGGCCTGTAATACTGACGGTTCTCTGATGGAGGGACGTGCTGGTACTGGTGTCTACTGTCGTGAAATTAAATTGGATCAATCTCACTCGCTAGGTAGATACTGTACAGTATTCCAAGCAGAAATCTTCGCTATTTTGTGCGGGTACAATCGGCCCTTCGATAGAGCTCGCCCGGCAAAGTTATAAACTTATGCTTCGATGATCAAGCTGCACTCTAGGCCCTTAGCTCGACCAACTCACGGTCCAAGCTGGTGATCGCATGCCGAACCCAAATTGAAGAACTAAGCATTGTTATCACTATCTACCTTGTCTGGCTTCCCGGACATTCCGGTATTACTGGACTGACATATTGGCCAGAGCAGGTGCAGCGGTTGACTGCGTTGATCCTATTCCCGCCCTGCCAATTTCGACAAGTTGGATAAGAGAAAAATGCGGTCTTGGGCTTCGTCCGAGCATCGCAATCATTGGAGAAATCTATGAACGTGACGCCAAACAAAGATATCCTACATTTTTCGAAAATCCACTGCGGCATGCTGACAAGAACTTTAACTGGCCACTGCAAGCTCAATTATCATATGACAACTATTCAGCGCGCTCAGTCATTTTCATCTAATCTTTTTGAATCCGACTACGGAACCTCATACTATCTGATATACAGTTGCCCAGCAGTAACGCAATTGCAATTTCGAGTTTTCAGCTGTCCTTATGTAGACGACAGCGTGTTTGGACGACTGAAACTCAGAGACGTACTAAAATTCCTTATCCAATGTGGTAAAGGGCTTGGGTTTAACTTTCCTGCTGTTATTTTTCCCACCCTTTCAATTATACCTTCTCCCTCCTTCTCCTTTCCTTCCGATCAGGGAAATTACAAGAAGACTCGGCAAGGTATAAATCCCCGGAAACATACGGGGAACGTGTCATTTGAGCCAATATATTCTAATTGCTAATTCATGGTAATTAAGTGAACGTTTTAACACCTATACATTTTCAAACGCGGTTTCAATCATTGACCCATCGCTCGCACAATCATGAATCGCTTACGTCCTGCAGTATCTACCCTCGGTCCTAGCAGCCTAGCCTTATGTCGTCAGTTGGACAAAAAAGAAGCTAATATTCACTAGACAACACGTTTCATTGCGACATGACCGGGAACTTTAGCGATATGGGGGAAGAATAGACTGCCCAGAAAAATAGTGAATTTTTGAAAACTCAATCGGCCCACCCCTGATTCGATTCCTAGTCCCACCAGGAGTACTTGCACCAAATTTGAAGCAAATCGGACAAGTCTAGCTACCGAACCAACGTGCCTGAAGTTTGTATGGGATTTTTCGACAATTTACATGGAGTAAACCCGCAGTTTTGCCGCTAGGTGGCACTGTATGTATCGTATTATCACTGTAAGTGAAAATAAGAAAGATAATTTAATTGTCTACAACTTTGTCGAAGACTGCTAGTGAATCCGGCTTTGTTAAAAGAAGTTATTAAACTTTTAACGAAGTGATGTCTGAGTCAGTTTTGCATGGGGCCTAGCAGTGCTTGGTAATATATCAGTACTCGATTCCCACGAAAAATGCATTTTTGTGAAATAATCGTTAGGTTTAGCACAATAGTATGTTCAGAAGAATTTTAACACATATTATGAGTTGTATTTGGTTAGAAAATTTTAGTTCCAACTGTGACCGCATAGAGGGCACCAACATTAACTTTTCATAGAAGAGAGATAGGATATCAAAATGTTCGGAAGAATTATTGCAAAGTGCCTGTTCTACAACTTTGTGGAAGACACCTAATTTCTATCTCTTTCTCTTGAAAAGTTAATGTTGGCGCCCTCTATGTGGTAAAATGTGGAACTAAAACGTTCTAACCAAAACATGGCTCGTATTATTTATACAATTCTTCTGAATATATCATAGAGCTAAATCTTACGGTTATACCATAAAAATGCTTTGTTCGCGCGAATCGAGTTCTGATACACAACCATGCACTGCTAGGCCCCATGCAAAACTGACTCAGACATCACTTCGTTAAAAGTTTAATAACTTCTTTTAACAAAGTCGGATTCACTAGCAGTCTTCGACAAAGTTGTAGACAATTAAATTATCTTTCTTATTTTTACTTACAGTGATAATACGATACATACACTGCCACCTAGCGGCAAAACTGCGGCTTTATTCCATGTAAATTGTCGAAAAATCCCATACAAACTTCAGGCACGTTGGTCCGGTAGCTAGACTTGTCCGATTTGCTTCAAATTTGGTGCAAGTACTCCTGGTGGGACTAGGAATCGAAGCAGGGGTGGGCCGATAGGGGTAATTTTTTTCCTGTCACTCTAGGGAAGAATCTTATCACGACGAGAGATAGTTCCCAGATTTGCATGTCCAACGCAACCACGACGGGATTTTAAGATCAACATCAACTTCTCTGCGCAATGCAGCGATGCATTTCTTACACACGGCTGGCAATGAATAATTATCTCGTTGCCGCGGCGACATATCTAGTATCTGAACCGTCCACTGATAATTAAGCTTCAGAATCATGGTCTGCGCTATCATTGAAGAACACACGCGAATATGAGAATGACCACACGGTTGCAAAATCGAATTTATCCACGTGCAGTTACATACACGCTAGCAGACGCGACAAACACGTTAACATACAAACGCTTGGGCTTCATCCTACGTCCGCGATCTCGCAACATGAAGACAACCCTGTGATTAAGTGAACACTTCTAAACTCTTAAACACGGTCTCAAGCACGGACCTACAAAAACCTGTTTTCGCGCGATCGTCCGAATGTCCTTACCCTCGACCCAAGTACCATAGGTTCCTGCCTTCAGTCGAACCAATCAAAGCAATACGCTCATGTCCACTAAACAAAACGTCCGATTGCAACATAATGTAGTGATATGGGGAATCTCACTCTCTTCTAGAATTCAGCACGTTAACATACAAACACTTAAAACCTTCGCGATCATCAACGCACACCAAAGCCCGCGGTCTCGCAAACACGAAAACACCCCGATGATTAAGTGCATGTTTGAGAAGTAATAAACTTTTAAACGCGGTCTCAAGCGATAGGGCATCGAGCACGTCCGGAAATCTTACCCTCGGACTTAGCATCCTACTTTGGTGATATTGATAAACTTACTTTCTTCGAGCCTCTGAACCATACACTAAAAATTAAGTATCAGATTCTCGCCTTTGGTGATATTGATAAACTTACTCTCTTCGAGCCTCTGAACCATATACTAAAAATTAAGTATCAGATTCTCGCCAACTATTTCACAACCAGGATAACACCCCAGTGACCAATTGTGCATTTTACCACTTATAAATTTACAAACGCGGTCTCAACAAACATCCATGTTCGCGCGATGATGAATCGGTTGATCAATGGACCAATAAGAAAAATTATGCTCATATTCACTAGACAACTAGAGCTTCTGAGCCGTACATCAAAAATCGAGTATCAGATTCACGGTCTGCATGCGATCGCCAAAGAACACACGCGAATATGCGAATGGACACACGGTTATAAAATCGTAGTTACACACTTACTAGCATACGTGATATATAAACGCCCACGCGATCGAACACGTTAGCGTACAAACGCTCCAGCCTTTCGCGATGATACACGCGATCGTGAAGTCACTACGCCCGCACATATCTGAACCGTACACTGAATATCACGTTCAGAATCACTGCCCGCTGCAATTGGCCTTAAGCAGTGTGTTAGTGGGTGACATTTCTCGTCTCGTCTGGAAATGGAGTGAGTGATTCTGACGGGGATCCCTTCCGGGACCCTATCTCTACATCAGTAGGATAACTTTCGAAAAAAAGGAAAAATGCAGAATAGTTTTTTAAATCGCACAAAAAAATAGATTGGATGGATTCTAAATCGCACAAAAAAATAGATTGGATGGATTCTAACTAACTGAAAAATAAAATACGTTTCATAAACATCAAAGCACAATAAATGAAATAGTGTGTAGTTGTATCGCAGATAAATAAGTATCCGCTCTATATTTGTAATTGTCTGTCATACCATCTAATGATTCCACTGCGGTACTTATCCCCAAACAATCGCAAAAAATAAGCTTTAAAAGCTTTATATCAATATCCTACCCACAGCTACCAATGAACGGCATAAAAAATAACATCACCACACAAAATGACAAAGTGTCGCGATGTCCTCACACTGATCGCCAATCAACCACAACCACCCATCTAACCAACCATTGCATTGTATCGCAGCGCCCATCAGTAGGCGCACGGTGTTGTTTAACACTCGGAATACCAAGGGGGTAAAAAGTTACGCGGACTACCAAGGGGGTCTAAAAAAATGGGAACGCTTACTTTAACCGCTCATATCTCAGCCGTTACATAGTCGATTTCAAATCTGTCTTCACCAATAGAAAGATATGTCTTTTGTGAATACGTCAAATAAAAAAAATAGAAGAATAGAGTTGTCTACCGTAAGTTACAGTAAAAAGAGTATAACAAAGTCAGTGAGAAAAAAAATGGGAACGCTTCTTTGACTTGCCATATCTTAGCTGTTTGTTCACAAATTTTAAATCTTTCTTCACCATTGGATAGGTAAATCTTTTATAAAAACAGTGAACAAAGAATGATGGAAAGCAAATTTGTATATCTGAAGTAATTGTAAAAAAAGTAATTGAGAGTCAGTGCAGACGAAATGAGTTTTTCTGTTCAAACAATCGTATCACGACCATTTGTCAGCCAATTTCAATTTTCCTTACACCAATGCAATCCTTAGAGCTTCTAGACTTGTAATATATGCAATAAATAGTAGATTTTCAAAAATTACTGTACTTTTTCGAGTTTTTAGGAGTAAAGATCTTTACAATGTACGTGGCATACGGTTGATTGAAATTCTTTGCGACTTGTTAGTTTTACGGTTTGAAAATTACCTATTTACTCAATAGTTCTACATATTATACATGGATATTATTATATCAAAATGTTTGCACAAACGTGGAGAAACACAATATTGTATGTAAGTTACTTAATAATAGAGTGTGTTAGGACGATTCAGTAAATACGAAGAAGTTCAGAATTTAAAATATTCGTCATATAACTTCAAATTTGAAGCGATGGCCTATACATTTTAATACACCAATCGATTGTAATTGATGGCGGCTACAATTTCTGAAAAAAGACATTTTTATATTTTTCTCAAAAAATAGCCAAAAGTACGTAGAAGTACAAAAATTTCATTCAGTTCGCAAATAACGTCGAATTCAAAGCGATGGCCTATACCTTTTTATATACCAATCGATTATAATTGATTTTGGTTACAATTTCTGGAAGAACAATTTTTATATTTTCTCAAAAATAGACAAAAGTACGTAGAACTACAGTAATTTCATTTAGTTGACAAATAACTTCAAGTATTCAAATCTATCACCTATGCAATTTATACACCAATCGTTTGTAATTGATTTTGGCTACAATTTCTGAAAGAACAAATTTTTATATTTTCTCAAAAAAATAGCCAAAAATACGTACAAGTACAGAAATTTCATTTAGTGGGTAAATAACATCGAATTCTAAGGGATGATTTATACTTTTTTATACACCAATCGATTGTAATTGATTTCGGCTACAATTGTTGCAAGATAAACTTTTTATATTTTCTTTTAAAAAACGACAAAAATACGTAGAAGTACAGAAATTTCGTTTGATTGGCAAATAACTGCAAATTAAAAGGGATGACCTACACTATTTATACACCAATCTATTGTAATTGATGGCGGCTACAATTTCTGAAAGAACAATTGTTTATATTTTCTCAAAAATTAGCCAAAAATACGTAGAAGTACAGAAATTCGCAGTGCCAATCAGACGAAATTTCTGTACTTCTACGTATTTTTGTCGTTTTTTGGGAAAATATGAAAAGTTTATCTTGCAACAATTGTAGCTGAAATCAATTACAATCGATTGGTATATATAAAAGTGTAGGCCATCATTTTGAATTTTGCCTTATTTGCCAACTACATCAAATTTCCGTACTTCTACGTATTTTGTCTATTTTTTGAGAAAATATAAAAATGTGTTCTTTCAAAAATTGTAGCCGCCATCAATTACAATCGATTGGTGTATAAAAAAGTATAAATCATCCCTTAGAATTCGACGTTATTTACCCACTAAATGATATTTCTGTACTTGTACGTATTTTTGGCTATTTTTTTGAGAAAATATAAAAATTTGTTCTTTCAGAAATTGTAGCCAAAATCAATTACAAACGATTGGTGTATAAATTGCATAGGTGATAGATTTGAATACTTGAAGTTATTTGTCAACTAAATGAAATTACTGTAGTTCTACGTACTTTTGTCTATTTTTGAGAAAATATAAAAATTGTTCTTCCAGAAATTGTAACCAAAATCAATTATAATCGATTGGTATATAAAAAGGTATAGGCCATCGCTTTGAATTCGACGTTATTTGCTAACTAAATGAAATTTCTGTACTTCTACGTACTTTTGGCTATTTTTTGAGAAAATATAAAAATGTCTTTTTTCAGAAATTGTAGCCGCCATCAATTACAATCGATTGGTGTATTAAAATGTATGGGTCATCGTTTCAAATTTGAAGTTATATGACGAATATTTTAAAATTCTGAACTTCTTCGTATTTACTGAATCGTCCTAACACACTCTATTATTAAGTAACTTACATACAATATTGTGTTTCTCCACGTTTGTGCAAACATTTTGATATAATAATATCCATGTATAATATGTAGAACTATTGAGTAAACAGGTAATTTTCAAACCGTAAAACTAACAAGTCGCAAAGAATTTCAAAGCCGTATGCCACGTACATTGTAAAAATCTTATCTCCTAAAAACTCGAAAAAGTATAGTAATTTTTGAAAATCTACTATTTATTGCATATATTACAAGTCTAGTAGCTCTAAGGATTGCATTGGTGTAAGGAAAATTGAAATTGGCTGACAAATGGTCGTGATACGATTGTTTGAACAGAAAAACTCATTTCGTCTGCACTGACTCTCAATTACTTTTTTTACAATTACTTCAGATATACAAATTTGCTTTCCATCATTCTTTGTTCACTGTTTTTATAAAAGATTTACCTATCCAATGGTGAAGAAAGAATTAAAATTGGTGAACAAACAGCTAAGATATGGCAAGTCAAAGAAGCGTTCCCATTTTTTTCTCACTGACTTTGTTATTCTCTTTTTACTTTAACTTACGGTAGACAACTCTATTCTTCTATTTTTTTAATTCGACGTGTTCACAAAAGATATATCTTTCTATTGGTGAAGACAGTTTTAAAATCGATTATGTAACGGCTGAGATATGACCGGTCAAAGTAAGCGTTCCCATTTTTTTTACCCCCTTGGTATTCCGAGTGTTAATCAAATCACCACATTCACGGTCGTCGGACCAACAGTAATCCGCGAACGAGCATCGATCCACCGAAACGGAGGGAAACCCCCGCGGCCAGCACCATTTATCAATAACCGGCACGTTTGTGTATATTCAAGTCCATCCATTTGCATTTATGAACGTTTCTACTCATTATTTAAACGGACAATTTAATCGCCGTCATCCATATTTAACATATCACACCCTTTGATGTTGCTTTCCCCCCACCAAACAATGTCCGTTACCCGGAAACAGCCGTAGAGACCCTTGCATGACTGGTTTGTTTGACATCCTCACACACACACACGCACATACACACACACGCATATAGACTTATGTTTGCAATGGCGAATAACTCCCGCCCGCCCACTCGCCTCCCAAGTTATGTTTGTAGGTAGCCTTTTGTAGGTGCATAATGATAATCTCAACAATGCAATTAAATCATTTATACATTATAATTATCCGCCACCATATCCTGCCGCATTCAACTGCCCAGCCCATTCATATTTTATAACAAATGTAGTGTACTGTTGAAAACCGCAGTCCCGCCCCGGGAACGGTGGGCGGGGACCCGCCGCGGTTAGCAATCGTTCACAGTATTACTAATTAATTTTCGATTGTCACCCGACGTTTTCTCTTTTCGTTTCGTTGTTTTTTATCGCCACCTCCGCCGTTCCCGCCGCTCGATCGCTCACCTCCTCGTCTTCCCGTCGCAGCAACAGATTCACGCACAGCAAATCCCGGGAGGACCACCGCAACCGATACCGGGCCTCGGGGCGCTGGCCGGTCCACTGACGGCGTTCGGTGGCCCGATGGGCTTGGGGCCGCATGGAGCACCGCAAAGTCTGCTCAAAGCACCGCCCGATCTGCACCGGGAGGATCTCAAGGTGCCCCTGGGCGGGCCATCGGCCGAGGAACGAATGGTAAGTTCTAGTTGGTTTAAATGGCAAAAACATCTCAGTAAATTAATAGATATGACACTGATAACTGAAATATAAGTCAAGTTTTCAATGTGTGAAAGAAAAATAACTGTCGTTTTCAAATGACACAGCTAGTAGCAACTTGCCGCTAGCTGGCGGTACGATCGATTAGCAGTCTTCCTGCAGTCGATATACGGACCTTGTGTGCAAAATGGCATACAATAATTATTCACGTATGCGAAATTGAGTGCAATGGTGATTTGTAATTTTTTTTTGTTCTATTGTATACTCAGGTTTTCCGTGAAAAAATATTCTTGCTTGTATGTCTGTTCTATGTGGATATGATTAGTAAGATCATTTCAATACAGCGTACAGGCGCCTCCATCGCTGGATGATCGATGGAAACAAAAGTACACTGCACTGCAAAACTGGTTGGAAAACTTATTTTGACATTTTTGTACCATTTCGAGAATTTGCTTTCGAATGTGAAATACCTATTCAAGTTAAAAGTCAGTGGTCTTAGGTTGGGAAATAATGTCTAGGGTCGATTTGTTTACAGTCCATCTAAGACGTTATTTGAGACAACTCAATCGGTAAAATTATTTTTCTTGAAAAATGTAGATGAATAGATTAGATTTAAAATTCATCTCCTCCTACTTCACCTAAAACAACAACAAAAGTAGAGTAAATGACTATTAATTCAAATACTTTATCTTATCTCCAACAGCGCAACTCCGTGTCTCCTGCTGACCGCGAAAAGTACCGACCCCGATCCCCATTGGAGCTCGAAAGCGAGAATAAGCGACGGAAAGAGGAAAAACTTAACCACGTAAGTTACCTGTCTGTATCTGTGCCAGATCAGTCTAGGTTATATCTTCGGGGCAATGCGTTAGCCTGCATTCAGAATGCTTCGACTGTCGAACGATCATTCGGGAACAGACGGGTAACGTACAGCCACTCATTTATTAACATCAGCTCCTATTGGATTCTATTGAACATTAGAACATACCACAGCAAAAAAATTGTTTCACATAACATCGGGCGGGAAACCAAGTCTCAGCATGGCCAAATGTACTTTGCTTCGCTTCTAAAACTGCAGTTGCTCGTTTAGCTAAACAACATTTTTCTCAAATCAATTTTATAGTGACATACGATGACCAATAGTCAGCCTCAGCCAAATCCATCAAAACAAGCGCAACTGATTAGTTAACTTACGCTTATGCTAGCAACCGACAGAGCGAGCTAGTGAGCGCTACTACTACTACTACCACCACCGTCACCATCACGTACAGTGGATGAGTGTTCTTTGGCGCTTTCAAAGTTGACGAATTAGAGTAGAAACGATTGAATAAAGTCAGTCAGTGCGACTTAATTTACTCCACGAACAACGTTCCAAGCATTATGATGACATGTTACAAGAGAAAATATTTTCGTTTGTAAAACAACATCTTAAGTTTAATTTAGTTCAGTAAGCCGTCCACTTTTCAGTTGTTCGGAAGCGTCAATAGTTTCTTCAATTTAGCTTAGTTGAGCTTACGGTTTATCAAAATCCCGCCTATTATTTTGCAGGAAAGCGACGGCGACAAAAGTGAACAGGAGTTGGTGGTGGACGTCGCAAACGAAACGGTAAGGTTTACCCTGAACCAAACAACTAGTGTACACAACTTTCCCCGTCCACACGGCCTTTGTTACTATCTTCTTTCATTTTGTCTATAATTTGACGGTGTATGGTTTTCCTTTAATTTTTTTTTTTCCTGTATTTATCCACGAATTCACTAGCCACCACTTTCCCACTGTATTATGCGTACCGGTAGCTCGCTCTGTCAATGCGCACCCTGCTGCTAGCTATTTTAGAACATATAGAAAGGAAGTAGTACTTTTCCCGCCCGTTGTTGAAATAATCAATTCACTATTCACTCCGTTTTTTTGGTGAGGAGTGGGCCGATCGATTTCATTCTCACTAACATTCCTTTCCTTCGCAGGGTACACCATCACCTCGGCCGAACGGCGATCACGTTTCACTGGAGAGCCGAGATCGGGACAGTGTCGGTTTGAACGGAAACGATAAAGCCGGTTCGAGCAGTCTCAAGGGTGCAAACGATCGACCGCCTTCCCGGTCTGGATCCAGCTCGTCCCGATCAACCCCGAGTCTCAAGACGAAAGATGTAAGTGTGCTTTTAGTTTTTTACTACTGAATGAATGAAGCGTACCTAGGATGTGGTTTTGATGACTCATCCGAAATCCGTCGGATAACTTTATGTAGCAGACTGAAAATAATATATAGACAACAGGGTGGTTTCGAAGGGGTCCGCGGTGTAAACTAGGTTGAAAACCGCTGTTGTATAGTATTCTGGTTGATTTTCTCAAAATAATAAAATATGAGCCTTAACAACATTATTGAATAGACGAGTTTCAAAGTGTACTATTTTTTGATACCAGTTCTAAAAGTAAATACGTTCAGGAAAATATCTTAAAATTTTGATCAATTTAAGTTACCGTTATTCATAGCCTGCTATATCTCAAACACGCTCGATATGCGAGACCATTACTGTTTGGATGTTGCACTGGTTATTTGTGCCGAGGGTAAACGGATTTTACGCGGTTTTTTACGAGGTTTTTTACGCGGATTTTCCAATTAACGCGGTTTTTTTACGCGGATTTTCCAATTAACGCGGTTTTTGCAAAAATATTCTAAGTCCTTTGAATACAAAAGACTTTTTTCTGAATAAAATCCTTTTAAATGCAAAGAACTTAGAAGAATGTTGGCAGTTTTTATTTTGTGCGGATTTCGCTATTAACACGGTTTTTGCAAAAAATATATTATATTATATCGTTAGGATCATTCCAAAAACACTCATATTGACTGGGTTATAGTAAATGTGGCTACACCGGAAGTCGCCATCTTGGAATTCAAAATGGCGTCAAACATCAATCTTTGTCTACTACTCGTCAAGACCATTCAGAAAATACCCATATTGATTGGGTTACAGCGAATTTCGCTAAACCGGAAGTCGCCATCTTTGGTTTAAAAATGACGCCATAAATTTTCAAAATGACGTCAAAGATCAATTTCTGACACCTACTCCTCAAGACCATTCCAAATATACCCATACTGATTGGGTTATAGCGAATTTCGCTAAACCGGAAGTCGCCATCTTTGATTTAAAAATGACGCCATAAATCAATTTCTGGCACCTACTCCTCAAGACCATTCCAAAAATATCTATATTGATTGGGTTATAGCGTAAGTCGCCATCTTTGATTTCAAAATGGCGTCAAAAATCAATTTCTGGCACCTACTCCTCAAGACCATTTCGAAAATATCCATATTGATTGAGTTATAGCGAATTTGCTAAACCGGAAGTAGCCATCTTTGAATTCAAAATGGCGTCAAAAATCAATTTCTGGCACCTGCTCTTCAAGACCATTCCGAAAATACCCATATTGATTAGGTTATAGCGAATTTCGCTAAACCAGAAGTCGCCATATTTGATTTCAAAATGACGTCAAAGATCAATTTCTGGCACCTGCTCTTCAAGACCATTCCGAAAATACCCATATTGATTGGGTTATAGCGAATTTCGCTAAACCGGAAGTCGCCATCTTTGATTTCAAAATTACGTCAAAAATCAATTTCTGGCAGCTACTCTTCAAGACCATTCTAAAAATATCCATATTGATTGAGTTATAGCGAATTTCGCTAAACCGGAAGTCCCCATCTTTGATTTCAAAATGGCGTCAAAAATCAATTTTTAGCACCTACTCTTCAAGACCATTCCGAAAATACCCATATTGATTCGGTTATAGCGAATTTCGCTAAACCGGAAGTCGCCATCTTTGATTTCAAAATGGTGTCAAAAATCAATTTCTGGCACCTACTCTTCAAGACCATTCTAAAAATATCCATATTGATTGAGTTACATCGAATTTCGCTAAACCGGAAGTGGCCATCTTTGATTTCAAAATGGCGTCAAAAATCAATTTCTGGCACCTACTCCGCAAGACCATTCCAAAAATATCCATATTGATTGAGTTATAGCGAATTTCGCTAAACCGGAAGTCGCCATCTTTGATTTCAAAATGGCGTCAAAAATCAATTTCTGGCACCTACTCTTCAATACCATTCCGAAAATACCCATATTGTAGGGGTGTGGACCATAAGGAGTCTTCCAGACCCGTCTCTTCCATCTTCCCGAAAATCATCCAAGTCTTTTGCATTCAAAAGGACTTAGAATATTTTTTGCAAACAAAAACTTCCAAAAATATTCTAAGTCTTTTGCTGAGTTTTTTTACGCGGATTTTCGAATTAACGCGGATTTTCCAATTAACGCGGTATTTTACGCGGATTTTCGAATTATCGTCATTTTTACGCGGTTTTTTACGCGTTTTTTTTACGCGGTACGTATCCCCCGCGTAAAAAAATCTAGGTGTATTTCATCGTGAAAATACTAGGTCGAAATAACACAATGCACGATGAAAACAGCTTTATAAAAATATCCGCCTTCGTCATTTCCACCGACGACGGTAGATGGTACAATGTTTTCTCGACGTTTTTCCTTTTAACCGTCACAGTTCGAGACGGCTGTAGAGATGGCCGGTTTTCAATTTTTTTGAACCTGAACCCGAGAGCTTGAAAATTGAAAAACACCAACCCGACCCGAGCCCGAAATTACATAATTTGAAAAACCCGAACCCGACCTGAGCCCGAACATTTTAAAATTGAAAACCCCGAGCCCGAGATTGAAAATTTGGTAGAACCCGACCCGAACCTGAGAATTTAGAAATTTGAAAACCCGAACCCGAACCAGAAAATTTAAAAATCGAGAAATCCGGTCCGAACCTGACTTGTTAATATGAAGTATCTACCAAAGACCCCGAAGATTTTTAATTTTAGGCGAGCTGGATCCTAGGTTCATCTAAGACTGATAGAATTACTCGAATCTGAAGTAGCACCATACGTGTCCAGGTACCTATATTTGCCCACGGCAAAACGAATTACTGGGGGAGTGGAATTCGCATTTATATTTAATATTATTGAACGTCAAATTTGTTATGTTCTGAGAAACTAGGATAAATCGGCGGCTAAATCATGAAGAAACGAAAAGTTTAATGATGACAGTTTTATCATTACAGGTATTCAATTAGCTATCGCAACTCGTACACAGTTTCGACAGTTTACACGACGTGACCCGCGTTACTGGTTGGCACAGCCAAACTTGTGTCGAAGGATGTCACTCAAGATTCTCTGACGCGCTATTGGTGTTACGTCAATAGTGCTAGGACTATGATGGACTATACAATTTATTTATGCTTCAGATTGTACAATATGCGCGCCAGTAGAAATGCTTCGACATTGGTAATTCTTATTAGCTGGGAGCTAATTGGTTCACGAAACAGATATCGGTACCGGTACCGAGAAATTCCGCCTCGATAAAGATATGAGGTAAATGGCTCAAGAAAGCGGAATCCATGTCGGGAGAAATTCCTCCGTCGATGAACTCTCAGTCGGAGTAAAGTGAGTTCACCGCTGTGGACTACCCGAGTAGATATTGATAAAGCGAGGGTTCACAGGCTTAACGACACCCTTCCCTCGGACTAGGGTCGTGGTACCGGTAATACCGGTACCGAAAATCCCGGGAATACCGACCCATTTTGGTACCGTAAAACCGGTACTGAACAAAAGCCATTGCCGGTATTTTCGGTACCACACAATTTTTTATGAAAAATTGTGGACTCTCAGGGGGACCTGTTTCAAAATATCGGTCTGCAAGATGGCTTTTAATTAAATTAATTACCTTCTATAAGTTAAACATTACTAGCTCCCGTTGTACTGAACGGTATGTTTAAATTCCTGCTTTATTTTGTCGAAATTGATTTTAACGATCTACTAAATTTCAAAATTTTCACATCTAGCGTAAGAGACGTAAAAATTTGCTACGATTTTTTTATTACCGACATTCTGATTGGTTTCCATTATTCACTGGGTGGCGCGTAATTAAACTATGATCTAAGTCATGTCTTTGGTTTGCTCGTAAACCTTTATTTATAAAAGAACGAAGTGATTTACTAGCTAACAATTTTAGACTTGGTGAACTACTCCAAATGGGGCGATTTGTAATTATTATGGATCGGAAAATTCAGCAAAACTCCATAGTTTACAGGAAAGCAAACAGCCTTGGTATGCAGGTCAAAACCAATTTACAGAAAATCAAGAGAGGAAATGCGAGCAGCCTGCTCGGATTTACTGCCATTCCCGCTTTGATTTACTGTTGTTAATAGTGTTTCTTACATTTCGTCGCTGTTGTGCTATCTTATGACAAACGCCATTTTGGGGTAAACTGAGTTAGATATGCCACATTACTTGTCTAAATAATCTCTACAAAGTGGCGTTTACAGAATTTCGACTTTCTGCATGGTTACTGAGATATAGCCAGAAATGCGCTGAGAAATTTTTAATTTTTTGCTTCAAATGACTGTGTAGTGGGATTGGCTCAAATTATCTTGATGAATAAGATGTTTTTATATGTAAAACTATCTCAGAAACACAATGGCATAATCATTTTCAAAACAAAAATGCGCGAATTGTGAAAAAATGCAATTTAAGATTTAAACTGGAAATATAGCATATTTGGCAACACTGTAACCAAAAATAACTATTTTTGCTAGATTCCCTGACTTATTTCCTTCAAAATGCATCTCACTGATTGTTTATAGACCAAATGAAGCCAATGATATGAATAAAAGTTGATAGTTGATGATTTTTTTCTATGGAAAATTTTCCATGCACGATTATGACACGCTATACAAATTTTGTCATCAATACACATCTATGACACGTGTGAGTGCGACTTTTGTTTACATTTATACTAAAAGCTCGCAACATAGTCAATTGATCTTTGTAAAATTTGAATGTTTAACACAGAATAGACAGAAGCATCAATTGCCTTCCTTGAATTTTTTATACCATTTATAAGTTTCGAGATATTCAATCTCAAACTTTAAAAATCGTTTTTCTCGAAATGTGCAAAATGGCGCTTGTCCTAAGATAGCACAACAGCGACGATTTACCATCTGTTGAAGTCGACAAAAGTCGCACCGCTTAGCAGTTATTGATTTCAAAGTCGCCTAGATTTCGAAATAAAAGAAGGTGCCGCATACGAAAAATATTTTCTGCTGAAATGAGTCATGCCATTCCGAATCAATTAAAAATATTAAACATGTTTTTTTGATCAGCATAAATCAATCACCTGATAATAAGGTCATCAGTTTGAGCATTCAATTTCACTTTGAAGCTTTTTTCGAATTTTTTAAAAGAAATTCGAGTACCAGTACTTTACCGGTACTACCGGTACTGAGGGCATCAGTACCGTAGTACCGGTTCTCGTCAAAAAGGGTCGGTACTGCGAACTATACCTCGGACCTAGTGCAACATAGGTAGTCTTGCTAAGATGTGATGGAGCTGGACAGTGGATTATGACTTCTTTAAAAGGCCATATAAATCCAGAATCAGCTCTGTCGAAGCGAGTCGGTGCCGCTTCCGCTAAGGTTTCATCAAAATTTTTAAAATAAAGCACCCTAGTCCAACTGAAATGCTAACCGGCACATTAGGATCGATATCAGAAATATCCTAATTATACCGTAACTACCGCAACAGTGCGAGAATTACTGCTTCCGCTCCGGGAATTGTGTGATAAAACGTTTTTTCCGCAGCAGCACTGCGGGAAATAGACATTTACCTCGCGGTTTTACCGCAACCGCACCTATTAATTATCGTGTAATATAAATATAAAGCATTGTTTGACGTTCTTCAAATTGATATAAAATGGAGAATAAAGCTTATAGAGTTTTCGTTTTTTCTTGGTGCTACACCGGTGTAGTGCAAAGAAAGAGATTGACTGATTACACCCAAGTTTGAATGAGTGTAGCACCGACTACACCGGTGTAGTACACTGTCAAAAACGAAAATGCCATTAAATACAATTGTTGACTGTCTGTTTTGGTAGCATAAGGCATGCAATTTAATGTTTAAAAATAATATCAGACAACAGCCCATTGCGACCACATTTTACAAACCTCATTCGGTAGGCCCAATTTTGGATCATTTTTTCCGAGATCGATTGGAAAAGTTTTGCGAATAACGCGTTCAATGTTGTCCTCTAGCTCATCAATTCTCGAGTACTTTTTCAAATGGACGTAAGTAACAATGAGAGATTCTCTTTGAGGTCTTTCTCTTCTGTTCATTACTCGGCCATTTCAACATTTACTACTCTACTCTTTGCATAAGGGACCATCCATAAATGACGTAGCATTATATGGGGGAGGGGGAGTTTTGTATTTTGTGATGATGTGTGACGACAGGGGGGTAGGGGGTCATGTCATGCTACGTAGCTTTTTTAAAGGGGAATAACTAACATAGCTTTTCATTTTTTTAAAAAAAATTTGCGGGGACAAGGGGGGGTAGAGTTACCGTCAAGCTACGTAATTACCAGGGGGTATTTAGAAGTTTGTGACGAAATGCTACGATGGGGGAGGGGGGTGTTAAAAATCGCTCAAAAAATGCTACGTCATTTATGGATGGTCCCTAATATTGTAGTAAAAACCGTCGGCTTTCGATATGTACTGGAAAATTAGTACAAAGTGTTGTAATGACGTCGTAATAAACGAAAGAGAAAGTAAACAAAGAGAGGCTCTCAATGTTACTTACGTCCATTTGAAAAAGTACTCGAGAATTGTTTGTGGTTTTTCGGTGTAAACGAGAGACTTAACGTAGCTCTAAAAAGTCTAACGAAGTCGGCTCGCAAGAGCGCAGAAGCCAATCGACATTACCCTCTTCGTGTATGATTCGTCTATCGAACACGGTTTTCAATAAAGCGATGCAAGACGGTTACAGGTGTGCACATTTTTTTCTATGTGTGAGTGCGGTTGTCATTTTTCTTTGATGAAGCCGAAAAAACAAGAGGATATGAAGAAGAAAAGCACAAACAAATGACGTAGTGGGCCTTTCTGTTGCCATAAGTTTTCTTTCGATTCGGTCATAGTTAATTTAATCGCTTTTTTTCGAAGTAAAAAGTGTCCCTAAGTGTTCTAATAGGCAGATCCGAGGTGAAGCTCGGCCTTTTCTCACTTTTCATCGTGCGCCAAAGAATCAGGATGCTCGTTCGTTCACTTCAAGGGCCCCGGCCGCCATGCTTAATTTTGCAAGTATTAAACTAATACACTCAAAAGTGTCAAATGTTCCCACCTTTCTCCCATCTTGAAAGCGATGGTTGCAACGGACGAATGACTTATTACCCTATCATAAAGTGACCAGACGCTGCGCACAGATTTCTAAAAATATCCCTAGGTGACGCGAATGGGTCCAGGAAACGGCAAATGGGCTAATACATAGTACTATTTGGCCCCTGTCCCGTTAGAACTTCGGTATGCCTCCAAGTACGTTCTAAACCCGTTACCTTAGCCGGTGTAAGTAGGCTCAGCTGAACGTTTCTGACTAGCGCAGATCAGGCTCTGAATGCGGTACTCCATGAAAGACCGCGTCAACTCTCGCATGAGATCTCACTGCACAGTGGTTCAGAATGCAAATTTAGCAGGATTTTTTAGATTTTACTAAAATTAAACAACTTAGCCTTATTAAGTCTTTGGAGAAGTTTTCATAGTTTATGAGCCCCCTCTTTTTGTTAAAACAACAGTTAGGGTGGTTCTAATTTTACCAAGATCAAAAAATTAACTTTTTAATCATTCTAGCTAGAGCCAAACGATCTTCAGCGAAGTTGTAGAACGACAAATTTTGGAAAAGTTTGCCGAAGACATTTGAGCCCTATCTGTCATACTTTTTATTTTACAATAAATTTAAAGTCGAAGCTTAGGGCGTTTCTTCGAAATACAGTTTTATTCCAATAACTTTTACTGTATTCATTAAAAACTGAAGTAGTCTTCAGACAACTTTAAGATTGTTTCAAGGCGAATAATTTGTTTCATGGCACTATATATCTAGTTAATTGCTTTGAAAAGTTATGAGTTTCGCCAAAAATGGGGTTGTTTTGAATAACAATATCACTCATTTGGGGCAAATAAAAAAAAAATTCTTTTTGAACTAAAATCAGGTCATGATTAGAGTTATAATTGAGCAAAAAATGGCGAATACGATATTTTTTTAAATTTCATAAAATTGAGTTAAAAAAATCTATTTTTGAAATATTTAGTGCATATATCTTCTGAACAATAAAAACTAGAGTTTTAATGTTTTAGAAGAAAATGTTCGTCTTCAAAAACTCTGAAAAACATCTGAAGGATAGGTTGTAAAAAAATGAAAACTGAAAAAGTTATATTAAAAATTTGGTTTTTCATGAATTGACTCTTTGTAATATGTTTAAATTACTTTCACGGTGAACAATATAAAAAATGTAGTTTCCTTTTCATGATAAAATATTGCACTTTACAATACTTTTCTATTAGTTTAAATAGTGGGTAGGGTGGTTCTAAATTTTTTAAAATAAAAAAAATAACTTTTTAATGGTTCTAGATAGAGTTTCGCTGTCTTCCACAAAATTGAAGATAATGAAATTTTGAAAAACTTTGTCGAAGACACTGAAACTCGTATACTTTTCATTTTACAAGAAATTTAGCAAAAAAAATTTAGGGTGTTTCTTAAAAAATGGTTTTCTTTGTATAACTTTTGCAGTTTTGATTTTTCATTAAGATCACTTTAGAAATACTTTCAGATATTTTGAAGGAGAACAATTTGTCCTAATATGTTGAACCTCTAGCTTCGCTCGTTAGAAAGTTATATATACTTTTTACTAAAAATAAACAATTTTTTGAGTGAATATTGCAAGATATAAAAAATATCGTAGGTCGCCGAGCCAGCCATATAACCACGCGAAGCAGCAAATGCAATCGCAACAGCAGCGAGCGGTGACAAACCAATAGGACGCCAAGGTAAGCTAGGATTTGAGGTGCGCAAGCCGAAATCAAGCATTACCCACGAAGATCAGCAGTCAGGGTTGCCTAAAGTGATGAAAATAAGGCAAAAGCTCATGAAAAGCAAGGACAGCACGTGCACGGACAGATCAGGAATCTTGTGATTTGCATCGAATCCGCCGTAGCGGCCGCCGAATGCGAACAGATGGCGTTACTGGAGCGAGCTGAAAACGCCGAAAAGGCACTGCTGACCACGGAGGTAGCGAAAGCAGAAGCCTATAAGACGCCGAAGTGTGACCGGTATTCCCTTTCCGTGAAAAGAGTCAGGAGAGGAGGAGGAACCGAAGAAACCCAAGAAGATCAGTCAAGAACAACGAAAAAACTGACGAATGGAAAGTGGATGGCGGGCCGTAGAAACTGTAGAAGAGACAAGGAAAAAACCAGAAAGAAAACGGATGAAAAGAAGAAAGAAGACCTTCGGCTGCGCCAGGAGAGCTATAGGGGAGACGTTCTAGTGGTCAAAGCAAACGACGGGCTGACTTACGCGGTGATCCTCAAAAAGGTGTGAGAAGTTTCCAAACATAATGAGCTGGGAGAGTACGTAAAAAGAAACAGGCGAACTCAGTAAAGTGAGATGTTGTTCGAGCTGAAGAAGGATCCATCGATCAAGAGCTCGACCTATCAGGAACTCGTGGCAGGAGCGGTGGGATGAGAAGCGAACACGAGAGCTTTAGTTCAGGAAGCAAAACGGACGACAAAGTGAAGAGCGCACTAATAGGCTTCGTGATCGACGTATTCATATGTAGCTGTTTTGCTCCCTCACTGTGGACGCCAGAGCAGTACAATCGGATGCTGGACGCACTAACCGACTTGTTAGTCGAACGAACGCTGGTTGTTATAGCAAGAAACTTTAACGCTTGGGTCGTGGAGTGAGGTAGCAGGCTGACTAACGCAAGAGGCTACAGCTTGTTGGAAGCCCTAGCGAAGCTGGATGTATCAGGAATCAGAATATATTGGATCAAATGGCACGTACCCCGTATGTAGTCGAGGATTTGTGCCTTGCCGTGTCTTCCTATCATTACCCTGATCGGAAGAAAAGGAGGAGGAGGGAGGAAGTAGCATTGCGCAGAAAAGGACACCATAAAACATACAGCAGGTAAATTAGAACTCACAAGCCCTTCAAATCGCATGCAAAAAAACCTAAATCTCATTACCGCGATGGATTAATGTTACTAAGTTTCAGTCGCCCAACAGTTCCGTCTATATAAGGATAGCCGAAAACTCGAAATCACAATTACGTTGCTGCAGTTTCATATCACATGATATGAGTTTCCGTAGTCGAATTCACATAGATCACGTGAAAATGACTCAGCGCGCTAAATACTGACCATGTGATAATTGAGTTTGCAATGACCGGTTAAAGCCCTGATCAGCATGCCACAGTGTTGTTCCGATGTCAACGAAACGATGATTACTAGATCACTGTTGTCAGCTTAAATCGTCCTTGAATCCGGGACCCGACGGTTTCCCTTCAGTACTTTTGAAAAGGCACATCGACGCTTTAGTGGCTCCGTTTCTTCACATCTTTAGAGCATCTATTACCAATGGCATTTTTCCATCTTACTGGATGTCCGCGAAAATGTTCCCGGTCCATAATAAGGGAAATAAACGAGACGTTAACAACTACCGCGGAATCACTTCATTGAGTGCTGGCTCGAAGTTGTTCGAGCTGGTGACTATGGAACCTTTTCAGACTCACTGCAAGCAGTACCTAAAGTGACGATCAACAAGGCTTCACGTCTGGGCTTTCGACTGCGACTAACCTGCTATGCCTAACATCCTACATAACAGAGAGTATGGAACGTCGCGCTCAAACCGATTTTATTTACACAGACCTGGCGGCCGCTTTCGACAAAATTAACCATGATATAACAATCGCTCAAATGGAGCGATATGGCATCAACGGTAGTTTGCTGCAGCTGTTTCGATCCTATCTTACAGATCAAAAAATTTTGATTGTCATTGAAGATTGTCAGGCACCCACATTTATTTCAACATCAAGAGTACCCCAGGGAAGTCACTTGGGACTGTTAATGTTTCTTCTTTACTTCAACGACGTTCATCTAGTTCCGAAGGCTCCACGCCTGTCCTTCGCAGACGATGTTTCTACTCATCCGCTCTACTGAAGATTGCAGATTACTCCAACAAAAGTGAAACATTCGCTAATCGATGTAGCGCGAGCCGCATGTGTGTAAATCCGAAGAAGTGCCCGGTGATCTCATTTGTACGCAGTTTAACTAATGCTATGATTCCCTCGTGATGGGGATTCAATTATGGGTTTAGTTTTCGTGGCACAGCGCTTCTTCTTCAATCACCCGCTTCGGGACAGACGGTAACATGGACAATAGACGCTCTTGAAGAACTTCCGACCTTTTAAATTTCGAACATTCAAGTTTAGATTGAAACACCCCGCTGGTTTTAAAATTGCTGGCAAACAATCAAATACCATGTACATAATTTGTTTCGGATTCCAGCAGTTTATGAAATATCGCAAGGAACATTTATAAGATGGGGGTATGGGGTTCGACAAAATGTGACAATTGAAGGAAGGGGTGTAAGCTAAAACGTACAAAGTTGTGACAATTTGTTACATGGGGTGAAGGGGAATAAGTATTGGGCAATTTTTGAGTTATGTAATTCGTGAATGGTCCCTTGGTGCAAATGATAACATTTCTTTAAGTACAATATTTCGATGTTTGACGAATTGCAGAAAAGAAAGAATACCAAAACTAAACTTCCCCATCCTCTCATTACAGCTCGACAAACCAGGCACACCTGGTACGAAAGCACGCGTCCCGACACCCAACTCATCCACTCCGGGTGTTCCCAAAGCAGTAGTACCTCCCACAGCAGCCGGCTACCCGGCATCTCCATATCATAGGCCTTCGGACCCATACGCACGACCCCCACCGGATCCGTACGGTCGTCCACCGGTACCGTTCGATCCACATGCTCAGCTACGAACCAACGGAATCCAGCTGCCCGTTTCGAGTGGTAAACCGTGAGTAACATTCGTCTAGCGACTCTTTGCTCATAGTCTCCAACTAACTACGAAAATCATTTCTCAACTCCAGTGCCTATTCATTTCACATGAATGGTGAAGGTGGACCACAACCGGTACCATTTCCTGCCGATGCCCTCACCGGACCGGGAATTCCTCGTCATGCCCGCCAAATCAATACGCTAATGCACGGGGAAGTTGTCTGTGCGGTTACCATCTCCAATCCAACCAAATACGTGTACACCGGTGGCAAAGGATGCGTTAAGGTTTGGGACATTTCGCAACCGGGCAGCAAAAGCCCCGTCAGTCAGCTGGATTGTTTGGTAAGTTTGTTCTCTTCTAGAAAGTTGCTATTGATGTTTCAATCAAGAAATCTCCTTTAACCTCCAAGCAGCAACGGGACAACTACATCCGCTCGGTGAAACTCCTGCCCGACGGGCGAACGCTGATCGTTGGAGGTGAAGCATCGAATCTCTCCATATGGGACCTGGCGAGTCCGACCCCGCGGATTAAGGCTGAACTAACCTCGGCTGCACCGGCCTGCTACGCGCTTGCCATCAGTCCCGACTCGAAGGTGTGCTTCTCGTGCTGCAGCGACGGAAACATTGCCGTGTGGGATCTACACAACCAAACATTGGTCCGGCAGTTCCAGGGTCACACCGACGGTGCCTCCTGCATCGACATCAGCCCGGACGGGGCCCGGCTATGGACCGGCGGTTTGGATAACACCGTCCGATCGTGGGATCTGCGCGAAGGACGACAACTGCAGCAGCATGACTTTAGCTCGCAAATTTTCTCGCTGGGTTACTGTCCGACCGGTGGGTTCAGGAATGTCGGAAGCTAAACGATAAAATTAACGGCTTTTTTGGTTTTTAATAGGTGAATGGCTAGCCGTTGGAATGGAGAACTCCCATGTTGAGGTGCTACACGCCACAAAGCAAGACAAGTATCAACTGCATTTGCATGAAAGCTGTGTGCTGTCGCTGCGGTTTGCTGCCTGCGGCAAGTGGTTCGTCTCGACCGGCAAGGATAACTTGCTGAACGCGTGGCGCACTCCGTACGGTGCTAGTATATTTCAGGTGAGTATCGGTTATTTACCAGCTGTAAAGTTCTAAAACGCTGATAAGTTAAGGGATACCCTAAGATGGCGTAAAGACGCCTATCCTCTTATTTCTCGAGAAGTTAGAAGTTGTCAAATAAACCAATTTATTTCCAGTAACATGTTGGCTACAGTTTTGTTTTTAAAACTGTGTAAAAGAAAATGAAATTAAAACGTGTTTGTTTTCCTACCCATTCTAGTCCAAAGAGATCTCGTCAGTACTTAGTTGTGATATTTCGACCGACGACAAGTATATCGTCACCGGTTCCGGTGACAAGAAGGCTACCGTCTATGAGGTCATCTACTAGAAAGCAGAACAATTTCCCCCAGGAACCTGTGCAAACTACCATCGAACAGTGGACATCAGTTGGCTCAAACTCCACTATTTTCAACGTCCTTAGCACTACTAGCATCACCGTTCTTCAGTTAAGGTTTCGTCTTCTTCGGATCATGTTTAGAGTTCATTGCGGAATAGAAAGTTTCCGAATGCGCATTGGTTTGACAAAGTGGGTAAAAAAACGAAAGAAATCAAAAGAAAGAGCGAAGCGACAGTAAAAGTGTAGATCAATTTTACCAACTGTATCAGTTTATAGTTAAGTTCAAACTTCGAACAGAATACCCACGTGTTAGAGCAATAGGCCCACACTCGCAACAGCAAGCACCAGGTGTAACCGTCATCAAGATGACGACAAAAAATACTTCACACAAAGGCAAACGAATGTTAAACGGTATGAGTTAAGTAACTTAAAGCAAAAGTTTAAAGTTAAACTAAGCTAAGCGCCCTTTAAATGGAAAAAAATCAAAGAATTAACTGTAAAGCGATTAGCGAAAAAGAAAACAAGCCAGAAAACAAGAAAAAAGATTAACCTAATTATTACAACTTTAGTGATTGCCGTAAATAAAATGCAGAGAGTATTGTACAGTATTTGAGAAACTCGTAATGTTAATTATATGATTAAGACCAGGAAACAAAAAAAAAGATTTTGCAATTGCGCAGAGATCCTTCGAGGTTTCAATTGTAAATTCATTTAAAAGTTTTGACTGTAAAAAACACCCACAAATACATCTAATTGTTTCATTTCACATTCTTGTCCCCGTGGAATAGCAACAACAAAAATAGATGTCCGTTTATTCCATTTCAAAAAGATAAGATACATTTTCACCATTCTTTAGAAAACTAATGATTGAGCGATGTAGAAACGAAAACGCAATTTTTTTTTCCATCACAATTATTGCTTGCTATCCTTAATGACTATGAGAGAAACTTGCGATGGGGATTATAATTCCAACTATTTATTATCAAAAACATGAACTTCCTTTTCCGGTGCGAGCAAGCTCAACACCGAATGAGAAGAAGTCTCCCACTCTCACCAGATTAATCATCTTCATATGTATGTAGAATGAAGAGCGACCGATTAAGGGATTCTTTGCCGGCAAGTAATGCAAATTTCTCTAGCTGATGGAAGGTAAAATAGAAACGGCAACGCAAAAAAATCATTACAAAGAGTAAATGAAAAACCTGGGAAACCAGCAACACTGGAAAGTTCAATATAAATATTATAAATAAATATTTTTAGACATGAAACGATTAATATCGAGGGTTCTGGAATATCAATGATCCGAAATCCTTCGACTGAAAGTACTTGGGCAGCGTTTTTATCAGGATATGAGAGAAATATTATCACGATCACGATCAGCCACAAAACTCGTAGGAATATCTGAAGAACATACCAAAACACACAGACTAGGAAAGAGAGCTGCAACACCGTACAAGGGCAAACAAGGAGCGATACAAACATGCACGGAACTGATGGAGATCGATATTCTGATAACCTAACCGTCTACGGAAAGCACGGTCGCGCGACGACGGTGCAGCGGCACTTTTTTAATACACTCTTGGAAATATTTCTTCAACTATCGGGCTATTAAACAGCATTACGACAAACACCCTTCAGCGGCAGAAGCTTTATGTTGCCAGGGATTGGGGAGATGTTACCAAGAAATATAAATTTGTGTTTGTGGAAGGTGGTAGGAAATCTGAAGTTGCGGCTGAAAGAATTCGATTTGTACAACCAGCCATATAAACGGACACCAACGATTGTGTAACTGACGTATCAACTATTTAGTAATTAGATCTTTCAGTAGGGTAAGAACACCATTTCTCGACACACCACCAGTTTTCTACTACCCACATAAAGTGGCCATTTCTGTGTTGTAGTATGAAAGCTAGCTGTGGGTAGAGAACTAGTGCTCTTCCCTTCTGCGAGGACAACCTGAGCTGCAAACTCAGATTGTTCATTTGACTGAACCTTTCGGCTTCCCTGTGCCCTTCAGCACCGCAACTCCTTTAAGCCCTTTGAATCCCTTTTCATGCCATTTAGCACCCTTTTTTCGTTGAGTCGTTCAGCTCCCAACTTTTTCGCAAACGAAATTCTTTCCAAACTAAGCCAACCAGCCAGATGCAAGTCGGCCCTGCGATTCCGGTAGAGCAAGGCATCCGGTTCGCTTCTACTCTACTCAGTCTAGTCCCCGGCAGTGAATCTAGCTTACGCCGGCGAAGAGTTTCCCAGCGGAAGAAGCTCTCCCGACACCTATTCTTTTGTTTTTGCTAGAATTCTCTCGGGCCAGCCGTTAGACTGCCGTGGTCGATTCGGCGATTCCGGGTGGAGCTTAACGTCCGGTTCGCTGGCGTCCGTACGACCCACACTCGGTGCTCTTTCGCAATTTACTCGACCAGTCCTCGACGGTGGATCTGATCTACTCCGGCGGAATTTCCCGGCGGTGATTGCTCTCCCGAAACCGTCGCTCGCTGTTCATCACGCCATTTCCTCTGTAAGGCGGTCAATATCTGCGTCGGTTGACCCCGTTCCACGTGTTTACGTTATCATTTTATAGACAACATCATAAGGTGGATATCCGGCATTCCAGAGTCAAGCATCTTCCTGCATATCGCTTCGAACCTCGGACATTTGAAGACCACTTGCTCCTCGACGTTCTCACACTCCTGGCACAACCGTGACTTTATGTGCTAGAACCGATGAATATATCTCTCAAAGCATCCGTGGCTTTCGTGCTTTCTATTGACCAACGTCGACAAATTTGGCCCACCTTCCTTTCTCCATATTGTCCTGCTGCCATCTCGTCGAACCTCAGGCCAGATCCCTATATCGCAGTATCGATGACGAAACACTTGATAGCAGACGTCTTGTGCTGCTTCTCGGACCGCCGACGTTTGGCATGATTCTCGCTGATGCGTTCGTTGCCTTCACCAACTTTTCGTAGGCATAGTGGACGTGGTTATTGAAGTTCACCGGTCTTCGATTATCACTCCCAATTATTTCAGTGCACGTGCATGTGATTGCACACGAGTTGATACGTTTTTTTCGAGCAAGTCACTTTTCCGAGTATATCATCTTCGACCCGATGCACGAGCCGATTGCTCTCTCGGGATTATTTCTTCGTCACACAGACCGTCCTCCGGTAAAATGATTTGCGTTTCAAGACTGTGCGTTCGTTTTACTATACAGCAACTGTTCGGTAACTGGACTACCCGGTCAAACCATTCGGAATTTGATTCGGAATCCTGAATGGAGTCAGTATGGATTCCAAATCAAATGCAACAACCGATTCTGAGTCGGAATCGGTTGTTGAATTTGATTTGGAATCCATAATGACTCCATTCAGAAATCCGAACCGGTTCCGGAATGAGTTTAACTGGGTAAGAGCGCAGCCCACTTAGCGAATGCCGCTCGCTAACTGGACTGGGCTGACCTGTCAAATGTCAAAAATCACCGAGGAGAACTGCGATGCTCTGTTAGGTTTACATCATTATCTTCAACGTTGTTATTATGACTGGAAATTGGTAAAACATAACAAGTGAAAAAACAACATAGCGCCAGGATGTGGACAAAATGAGGAAACTGCCATTTTTTCCGCAATGCTCGAAAATATTATTTTGATTGATCATTAGATGAATAGTTTTAATGCCAAAGGATCTATGTAGGTAACAAAGGCAACACGCTCGAATAAGATGTCAATAAACAGATTCTGACGAATAGTTTTCAATTTTTTCACCAGGTAGCAAAAAGTGTAAAAATCGGCAAATAGTACGTTGCGTGAATTTTTTTATGTATATTGACAGTTCAGAAAGCTTAGTCCATGTGACTAAGATCTTTGTTGATTCAATTCAGTATGACAAACTAGTTTCGAACCGCTTTCAACTTGGCTGAACTGCCATTTTTATGACGTCATCATGCAATGTTCTATATTATCAATTAACGACCATCTTCTGACCAGAGATGCCATTATGCCAGGTTTACCTGGCACAGCCAGAGTTTTTTATAGCTTTCAGACAAAAATACAAACCTTTATTTCTGCCAGATTTTTAATTTATAGAAGTTGTTTCACACAAATTTTAGAAATTGGGGTCATATTTTCCCAAATTTAACAAAAATCCATTGATGCACGTTCTACGAAGACTAAAATATATGTCAAATATCGATGACTATGAGGTCGATGTCAAGTGACAGATTTTGCCAGACAATTTAAGTTGAATTGCCAGATTTTCTTTGAAAAACAGTGGCCACCCTGTTCCTGACAAACAGCATTGCTTGATGTGCATCCTGAATTTCACTGGTGAAACTAAAAGAATATATTTTCCTTCTATTTAGTTGCATACTAATCTTCGGGTTTCATGTGAAAAGCACAATGAAAACTTAATTTTTAACTTTAGTCAGCTTTTTGTTTAAATAAGGTGAAAGTGGTGCTTGGTTCTGCAATGGATATTCCGTCTGGATCCAAACAGAAACGTAAGCAGAAAACGCTTACGTTGGATGAGAAGGTTTTTTTTTTTTTTTTTTTTTAGTTTAAGATAATTAACTAAGGTGGAATCCCAGTGGAAATAGATTTCCTGTTAAGGGATCCACATTATAAATTAAATTAAAGTTAAATACTGCTGACGGATGTTTACATTAAATTACAAAACAATATCATTAATTAAATATTTCGTTTAGCCTATGTTTAAAGTACTGTTTCAATCTAGCCTTGAAGATGGTACGATTGTCGAATCTCTGCATGTCAAGTGGAAGTGCATTAAATTTGGTAGGGCCAATAAAAAGAATGCGCTTTTGGCCAAGGTTTGTGGCTGCTCGAATGCGTTGCAAGTTACTATTTCGACGTGTTGAACGAGAATGTGTTAAAGTTGTAAAATGTATATTATGCTGCGCGATGGAGTTATGTAGATTGTCGTGTATGAATAATAATGTTTGTACGTCACATAAGTGGGCTATGGGTAAAATATTGTGGGCACTTTCAGAGTATAACAACAAAGTCGAATATAAAAGTGGTTTATTAAATATAATTTTCAGGGATCTGTTTTGTAGTGTTTGTAGCTTTTTAAGGTGAGAGCTCGCTGCTCGCCCCCATACCGATACTAAGTAGTTAAGTTGTGAATGAATGTATGCAAAGTAGTAGTTCAATAGAGCTCGCTGGGGAACAAACGCTTTAACTCTCCACAAAATACCACAGGAGGATGCCACACGCTTTTCGATAAATTTTATATGGTGTGTCCAGGATAACGTAGGATCTAAGTGTATACCCAAATATTTGAAACAGTCCACATTTTCAATTGTACAATCTCTAAGTTTGGGATGATGATGTGTTGGTAAAGTTTTCCGTATGGATCGGAAGATCATGTACTCAGTTTTGGAAAGGTTTAGTGATAATAAATTTGCTTTGAAATATTGGTCGAGAACACTTAGATCGTTATCGATCGAGTTAATAATAGTATTGACATCATTGTTGGGATAAAACAGAGCTGTGTCATCAGCAAACAGTCTAGGAGTTCCAGTAAGCCTCAAGTTACCTAGGTCATTAATATACAACAGAAATAACAAAGGTCCTATATTACTACCTTGAGGGACACCGATTCCAATGGGAGCAAGGCTACTACGTTCACCATCCACAGATACAAATTGCTTTCTATTCGTCAGGTAACTATGAATAACAGAATGAGCAATGCCCCTGATACCGTAACATTCAAGCTTGGCCAGCAGTATTGTGTGGTCCAAAGTGTCAAATGCTTTTTTAAGGTCTAGGAATAGAGCACCAACAATGTTTTTACGATCCACTTCGCTCATTATTAGATCTACTAATTCAATTATAGCGGTTTGGGTGCTAGAGCCTTGTCTAAACCCATACTGAAATCTATAGAGGACGCTGTGTTTGTTCAAAAATTCTAATAATCTAGCAACAAATAGTTTTTCGAGGATTTTGTTGAAAACGGACAGTGTAGATATAGGACGATAATTATTACAATCACAACAGTTACCTGATTTAAAAACAGGGATGACTTTAGCCACTTTGAGACAGTCAGGGTAATAACCAGATTGAACAATTATGTTGAAACATTGAGAAAGGATTCTAGAAAAAGCGCAAGAATTTCCTTTTAACATATTGACAGGAATGTTATCAGGGCCACTACTCTTCTTATTATCTAGGCTATGTATCAGCATAATTACTTCGTTTGTTGATGAAGGACGTAAAAATATTGACTCACGGACGCGACGAACATTACTTAAAGGACAAATGTTTGAGGTGGTCATTTGACAGTTTTTGCCCTATACTAGAGAAGAAGACATTAAAAGACTCACAGACTTCTGCATTATTGTTGGTTTTTTTACCATCGACAATTAGATTTATCTGGTCGCTTTTCTTTGCTAAACCAAAAGTGCTTTTTAGGTTTTTCCATAGTTTTGAATGTGGTGTGTTAGTAAGAAGGTTCTCATAGAAAGATTTTTTTACCCGTCGTTTTGTGGCATCTACCTTTTTGGATACATGCAATAGCATTTGCTTTAGATGTTGATCGGCGGGATTACTTTTGAGACGTTGAAGGTAATTACTCTTTATTTTTACTAGAGTCCATAAATCCAAAGTCATCCAGGGACAGTGAGTGCTTTTCACTTTAACTGTTTTAGTTATTGTTTTCGTATGACGTTGAAGTAATGAGTTGTATGTGGATGCGATAGATTGAATAGTAGATTCCGGGTCGACAATGACATCAATACTATTAACGAAGCTGGAAAACTCGTGGTTAAGTTGGCGATGGTTTACAATTTTTTTGGTAAGCAACATTGGTTCCCTATCAGCTGTAATTTTGAAAGTTGTTAAGATCTGAGAGTGGTCACTCAGATTGTTAAATATTGTGTCATTGCGCACTCGATTTACATCGTCCAGTTTGCATAGCACATGATCAAGTATGTTTTCGCTAATTGGTCTGGTAGGAAAAACATTTGTACAAATAAAGTCATAGGATTCCAACAGTATTTTATATCTTCTAACAATATTGTTATTAGCAAGATTAATTGGGACATTTACATCACCTACAATAGCACACGAGTGCTTCGATTGGACTGAACACATCAAATTTTCTAAATAGGCTGAGAAATCATTGAAATCAAAGCTAGGAGGACGGTAAATTCCATGAACATCATAAAACTGTCCTTTGATAAACAGTTCGATGTGAATGTGATGAAATCCTTCTGCGGTATAGTTTTTTACAATTCTATGTTTGATAGTCTGATTGACATACACAGCTAAACCTCCGCTAGAGTGTTGCCTGCACGCGAAAAATGCTTTGAAATGTGGTATTTCATAGGTTAAAAATATAGAGGATTTTGAAAATGGCGGTGGCACACATGAATCGCTTGCTAGAAAATATGGTGTAGGATCGTCCTCTGTAACTCGATTCTTGCAGCACAAGGATGATTTACGAGCCAAACTAGTTGTTTATAGAGAACACGGTATCCAAAGTCGAAGAACGTTGAAGGAGCAGCATTTACCTCTAATGGAAGAATCTCTTTATTTATGGATTCTCCAGCAGGGGGAAGCCAATATTATTTTTACGTCAGAAGCACTAATGGAGAATTGTTGTTGCATGAGATTTAGAAACACGGGTATTACGTGGGGCAGAATTTTGTATTTTCGGATGGATGGGTACGACGTTTTCGAAACCGTTTTGGACTGCATGTAAAGCGTGTAGCCGTAGAAAAAGCTTCCGCGGATATAGGCGCATATTTAAAGTTTAAGAAGATTTTGATGACGAAAATTGTCGACTTGGACTTGAAAAAGTGCCAAATACACAACGCTGATGAATCTGCTATTTTTATAAAGTTGCTAGCATCACGAGGTGTGGTCCTTGCAAACGAGACAAAGGCATCTGGGCGTAAATTAAACAATATGCGCTATACATTCATGCCATGGTGTAATGCCGATAGCTCAAATAAACTTAAATTGATGTTTATCGGATCCGCGGTCAAACCATGCTCGTTTGCTATCAAAAAACTTCTACCCGTATCATATTATAATTCCAAGAAAGCTTGGATGACGCGAGAGCTTCGTACCAGCGGTAAGGGTGTTCTCCAAGGAATTTAATTTAGAACCCAAGGCGTTACTGGTGCTTGATAATTGCACAGCACATTACGACGGAGGAGACGAGTTGAAATCGGATGATGGATTAATTGAGGTGAGATTATTTGATACACTTCACATCAAAATGTAACGAAGTAAAATTGGTACATTCTGCTTTCCATAGGTAATCTACCACCAAACGTTACTTTCGAGTGTCAGCCTATAGACCATGCAGTGATTAACGCTATAAAATTGAGATATAAACGGAAGCTTATGCTTAAATTAGTACTGGAAGATGAGGATCTCAGGTTCGAAGACCGACTTAAAAAAATCTCACTACAGCAGAGTATTGATTGATTGTCAACCGCGTGCGGAATGAAATCAGGGGTGGCATTGCGCATCTCGAAACGAAAGGTTTATTGTATGCAAGCTTGTATGAAAAAGTCGATTCGAAATGGTTCCATAATGTCGCCCCAGTACTTCTACAATTGACCATGTTTACGATTATGATAAAAATCCGGCATCGCTCACGAGTGCAGTGTTCACCGATCAAGAAATAGTCAATTCGGTGCTAGGACTAAACGATTCACGCTCTATAGATCCTTACCGGAAGAATCAGCCGACAATACATCATCTGTAAGTGCAGAAGAGCAGCAACAGGAACCAGAGTTTACGCGAGCTGTTCAATCCTTGGACTGTTTGATGCGTTTCGTGCAGAATGACGCCGCGGACGTAAGCCGTCTCAAACCATTGAGAACAAAGTTGATCGAAAACGAATGGCGTAAACGAACTTTATAACCTGCTGTATACATTTTCGTTAAATAATAATTATTTAATTCGTAATACCCACAAGCGTTTTTTACAGTTGGATTGTTGGTCCTTTTCGGCAATTCATTGCTCAAACATAGTAGAATATAGAAGAGTATTCTCTATATTCAATAGACTTGAAAATACTTACTTTTATCTCGACCTATAATAACATATCCTCTACAAAATCATAATTTATTACATATATGCATTACAAGAAATAATAATTATTTAAATTCATCTGTCATCCTTACTTTCCATTCGCTTACCCCTTGCAAAGTTTGACATCAAAATGTCAAAATACATTTGACGTCTATTTTTGACATTTAACTGCTTTTTAACTGAGCTATACTGCCGTTATAAGCTTAATTGTCCCTTGTTCTATGGGATTCCCTATATACATGGGACAATTATGCGTAGAACGGCAGTATAGCCTAGTTACCGAACGCCCAGTTAAAAAGCAACCCAGTTAGAGAGCGCCCAGTCAGGGATGCCATTATGCCAGATTTATCTGGCACAGCCAGAAGTTTTGGCAGCTTCCAGACAAAAAGACAAATCTCTCATTCTGCCAGATTTTTATGTTTTGGAAGCGGCTACATACACATTTTGGAAATTTGGGTAAAAATGTCCCAAATTTTACAAAAATCGATTGATGCACATTCAACGAAAACTATAATATATGCCAAATTTCGATGACTATGAGGTAGCTGTCAAGTGCCAGATATTTTTAATTGAACTGCCAGATTTTCTTTGAAAAATAGTGGCAACCCTGCGCCCAGTTACCGAATGACTGCCGAAACATTCAACATCTACGAATCTTCTGTCATTCACAACATATGTGACAGATGCCATGTCTGACTGACGTTATTTACACGGACCTTTCAGCTGCTTTTGAAAAGATTAATCACGCTATTTCAGTGGCAAAGATTGATAGACTTGGCTTTGGTACTAATATTCTCTGCTGAATGAAATCGCATCTCAGTAATCGTCATCTAGCAATCAAGATAGGTCAATGTGAATCCGAAGAGTTCTTGGGTTTATTTGGCGTTCCGCGAGGCAGCCATTCTCTAGCCTGAACGGCAAGGTAAGTAAGGCAGCCATCTCGGTCCATTGATTTTTCTTCTGTATTTCAACCGTTGTGACGGCCGAGATAAATCAAAACACAACAGCTAATCGACGAATTCCATTTATTACGCGGTTTAATTAACTAATGCGCGTTTTCCATACGCGTCTATTTACTTAGCGGTATTTTACTTATGAGCGCTTTCTACGTACACGCTTATGTGCAACAGCTCAATAACAAGGTAATTGTAAGGTGAGGAAAGATAGTTCAAGACACTAAAGTTAAGGTGTAACATCTCTCCCTCTCGTAAAAGAAAAATTCTTCGAGCTCGTTGCAAACAATGATTTTTTTTTTTACAAGTTCAATCGTGTTGGAGCCTTCACCACCCTGGTAGAACGCCTTAGTGGAACTGTTTCGGTCCTGCAATTCGAGGGACCTTGCTCTGGTTCTGGATCAGGATCAGGTTGCTCCTTTCGTTGAACAGCTCGCGTCTCCGGAAAACAGACCGGAGCAGTGGTTGACGGTTTATTTGCATAGTCAGCAGTCGATACTCCGGATGTAGGGGCATCAATTCCCTGGCTGTAGTAGTCCAGATTTATAGATGTAGTACTATTAGATGAAGTTTCCGGGAGATGCGCGCCCACCCCAACGATATGGTCGATATGACGCTCCCAACACCGCCCGTCATCCAAGCGAACAGCATATCGAAGTTTACCAACTTTCTCAGCAATCCTTCCGAACTTCCACTTTTCAGCAGACAAAAAATCTCGAACACGCGCACGATCTCCGTCTTTGAATTCACGCACGGTATAATTCTTTGCACTAACGGTCTCGTTCTTCGGTAGCATCAGGTCAATTCTGGATCTAATTTGTCGGCCGAACATCATCATGGCAGGAGATTGACCCGTAGCAGGATGTAGCATCTTACGGTATGTCAAGAGTATATTGCAGAGTTCAGCATTCAGCTGTGCCTTCGTACACTTCAATGATTTCAGTTTCTGCTTAATTGTCTGCACAAAGCGCTCTGCCTGTCCATTTGTTGCAGGGTGATAGGGTGCTCCCATCTTGTGTGTGATACCGTTCATCCGTAAGAACTGTTGGAACTGTTCGGATGTAAACTGAACACCGTGATCGGTAACGAGCACCGACGGAATCTCAAAAATACTGAAAATCTCGCGACACATCCTGATTGTGCTGTCAGCAGTGATAGAACTACACACCCGTACCTCCGGCCATTTCGTAAAAGCATCGACAAGAATGAAAAAGTAAGTATCCATGAATGGTCCCGCAAAATCCACATGGACTCTCTCGAACGGTGCAGTTGGGGCCTCCCAGCAGTGTAACAACATCTTCGCGGGTTCGGGTCTGACCGACTGACAATTGATACAGTTCGCGATCATCTCCTCGATCTCATTGTCCATGCCCATCCACCAGCAAAATCCTCTTGCCAGCGACTTGGTTCGCGTTGTCCCGAAGTGCGTAGAGTGCAGCTCATCCAGAACACGCTTCCGTAGCGAAGGTGGCACATACACCCGTATGCCACGCAGCAGACAGCCTTTCTGCATTGCGAACTCGCTCTGATCAATTCCAAATCGATCCTTTCCCGTGACCAGTATGCTGTACTTTACTCCTTGGATTAAATTCTTAACTGTTAAATCCTCAGCAGTTGCCTGAGCCAATTCAGCAACGGTAAGTGGAAGTGTTTCGATCTGGTGCATTTCCACTAAGTCCGACTCTTCGATTATATTATCTGCCTCCGCTAGTTTCAGTGGTATTCGTGAAAGAGCGTCGACATTGGCATGTTCCGCTGACTTCCGGAATCGTATTTCGTAATCGAAGGACTGCAGGTAGGTTGCATAATGCTGCATTCTCAACGCGGACATTACTGGCAACCCTTTGTGCTCCGCAAATATTTTTGTTACTGCTTGGTTGTCCGTCACCAAAACGAATTTGCGACCATATAAAAATTGAAAAAATTTCTTCACTCCAAATATTATCGCGTACGCCTCCTTATCCACGTGAAGGTAAGCTTGTTGGGTACGATTCAGCGTTTGAGATGCAAATTGAATCGGTCTCTCCGACCCGTCTGGATAGATGTGGCTCAGTATAGCTCCAACCCCGTACGGCGAAGCATCAGTAGCCAATAGCAAAGGCAACTCGGGGGAATAATGCACGAGACAGGTTTCCGCTTGCATTTGCTTTTTTACTACCTGAAAGGACTTCTCACATTGCTTACTCCATTTAAACGGCACATCTTTCTTCAGCAAATTATTTAGGGGATAGAGTACAGTACTCAAATCGTAGAAAAATCTACCGTAGTAGTTGATTAGGCCTACAAACGAACGTACTTCATTCTTGTTTTCCGGCCTCCGCATCTCCTGGATAGCATCCACCTTTTTCTGGATCTTGTGAATGCCGTTGCAATCAATTAAGTAACCGCAGTATTCTATCTCATTAGCAAAAAACACGCACTTGTTTCGGTTTACACGAATATTACTTTCATCTAGACGACGCAACACCTCTTCTAATCGGCGCAAATGAGTCTCATCATTGGGTCCAGTTACCTTTATATCGTCCAAAAAGACACTGACCCCCTCGATCCCTTGCAGCAATGCCTCCATTTGTCGTTGCCAGATAGCAGGTGCCGACGCTACCCCGTACATGAGGCGACTGGGACGGTACAAACCTCGGTGAGTGCTCAGGGTTAGAATTTCGCGATCTTCCGGAGCGACTTCGAGTTGCAAGTAGGCCTGCACTAAATCAATTTTGCTAAATTTCTTCCCACCAGCAAGAGAAGTGAACAGTTCATCCACCGTGGGAAGCGGGTGTTTGTCTACCACAAGGTTAGGGTTGACAGTTTTTTTGTAGTCCCCGCAAATACGCACACGATTGTTGGATTTCTTCACCGGCACAATTGGGGTTGCCCAGTTACTTTGGTTGACCTTCGTTAAAACTCCTTCTTCTACTAATTTGTCAAGCTCTGCTTCGACAACCTTCTGCAGATTGAACGGTATTTTACGGGCCTTTAAGAAAACGGGACGAGCATCCTTCTTTAATGGAAGATTGGCTTGAACACGGGAGATTTTTCCAATTGATTCCTCGAACACTCTTGGAAACTTTAGCAACACTTTCTTCACCGCAACAGAAGAGTCAGGCACAGCATCCGGAGTAGCTCGGTTGCTTTCAGGAATAAATCTACTTATTTCATTGACCGCAGTATTTTGTTCCAATCGACCGACAAACGCGTCAACCATTCGCGTCCGATTAACGGATGTTTTTCCGATTTCACGACGTACAACGGTAACTGCGAGTTTTGCCCGCCGAATTCGACACACGCGTCCATTATTCCCAGCACACCGATGCTTGTGTTACAATAACTCACGAGATTCTTATCGGACTTCCGCAAGTTCACTCTCGAGAGCAATTTCTTCCAGCAATCCGCACTCACGATCGTAACAGGCGATCCCGTATCTACCTCGAAACGCAGTTCCACTCCATTTACGCGCACTTTCATCCAAAGTTTTTCATTGTCCGAAATGGAGTTTACCGAACACACTTCGCGAATATCGGGACTTTTATCACTACCGTTTGTTTCGAAATTGTCCACGAAATTCGTTTGCAATGTACTTTGATTATCCGTCACTTGCGAACCACCAGGTCTTGAGCCTGATTTTTTCATGCACACTCTTTCTAGGTGCCCTTTCAGCCCACAAAACTTGCATTCAGTTTGTTTATGTTTGCAAGCATTAGCAAGGTGAGACTTATCACCGCAACGAAAGCAACTTATGCTATTTCCACCAGCACTTTTTGAAGCAAAACTTTTTTCCCCTTTGTTTATGGTATTGCTCTTCGATTTATTCCGCTTACCTGACTGGTGCTGCACTTTGTGGACCTCCTGCTTACCTTGGCAACCTTCAATTTCAGCTCCACCTTTCTTTGACAGCTCCATACTCACGGCGATATCACGAGCGCTCTGCAGTGTGAGCTCCCTTTTTTCTAGCAACCGGCTTCGAATGTCATTCCTTTTTATTCCGAACACCAGTTGATTCCGGAGGGCTGTCTCCAAATACTGGCCGAAATTGCAAGTAACAGCAATCCGTCGAAGTGCAACCAAGTATTCATCCACCGACTCCTCCGGTGTTGCTGCATCCTTATCGCCTTGGCGACGGCACTTAAAACGGAAGTTTTCACTGATTTCAAGTGGACGGGGATTGAAAAATGTTTCCAGAATGTCAACAATTTGTTGATACGTTTTATCACGGGGCGCATCCGGCGCAATTTTGTCACAAATTATGTCGTAGCTTTCCGCGCCCATATGATGGAGCAATAAACTTTTCCGCATATCTACATCGTCGACTGCATAAATGATGAATGCATTTTCCAGCCGTTCCACCCACCGCATCCACTTCAGCTTCCGCTTGTCGAAGGGGTCAATCGTAAAACTTGGTGGCGGAACGCCAGCAGCAGCACGCCCAGCACGGGCAACATTATTATCCGGATCCACCATCCTCGTCGCCAGAACTGTTGTGACGGCCGAGATAAATCAAAACACAACAGCTAATCGACGAATTCCATTTATTACGCGGTTTAATTAACTAATGCGCGTTTTCCATAGACTTATCCAGCTGCGTTAGTATTGTGCCGTTTTGACGTTTAAATTGGGAGGAAAACAAATCATTTGCACTGCGAATTGGGAGGAAAACAAACCGGTTGTGGGCTTAAGGGGAAGGCGGTAGTATAAAAATGCAAAATCTCAGTGTGCGTATTTTAAACGTCAGATATCTCAATACGCGTCTATTTACTTAGCGGTATTTTACTTACCCAGTTAAACTCATTCCGGAACCGGTTCGGATTTCTGAATGGAGTCATTATGGATTCCAACCCACTGAGACGTCCAAAAAATTGTTTCAAAATCGTTCAACACGGGTCCAACGATGGACGTTCGTTGAACGGTTATTTGGACGTTGTCCAAATTGGTCCAACGAACGTCCGTCATTGGACGATTTTGAAACCAACCGTTCTTAGAGGGAAATCAAATGCAACAACCGATTCCGACTCAGAATCGGTTGTTGCATTTGATTTGGAATCCATACTGACTCCATTCAGGATTCCGAATCAAATTCCGAATGGTTTGACCGGGTATGAGCGCTTTCTACGTACACGCTTATGTGCAACAGCTCAATAACAAGGTAATTGTAAGTTGAGGAAAGATAGTTCAAGACACTAAAGTTAAGGTGTAACATCAACATCAACTTTTTTTTAGAAGGACCACGATTTTCTTTCGCTGACAACCTCAAGTCACTCCACAGAATCCGGAATACTGATGATGCAGCTTTCCTTCAACGCCAACTGGTAACCTTTGCAGAATGGTGCGAAATCAACCGATTGACCCTTGATCCCAAGCAGCCCGGGAACAACTTGACAGATAGTGCTTGTTTCATATATGTACCACTAATTTGATGGTGGCGCTAGTATGCCTTTTCCGTACGAGTACCACGAACAACGAAACGAAATAGTTTCAAGAGAAAAGCGTTTTTCGTTACGTGTGTTATGAACGCCGTCGATGCAGCAAGAACAACATTTAGAAAAAGCGTATTCCAAAATGTGGATAAAGAAAACAATTATTAGAGAATAAATTTATCCCTAATTGGAAACTGTCAGCAAGGTACATAAATCTTGTTATAAATTTAACTGGAAGTCGTTTTTTTGGTTTTATTGTTGTGTGAAGTGCTTTTTGCCGAGAAATATTAATGAAAATCATTTTGGCCAATGAAAGTAAATCACCAAGCCAATAACAATTCGTGAACATATGACATCTTGTTTCAAATTAATTAAGAACTTCAAGAATTCTAGAATTTTGTTTGGGAATATAAACGAAATATGTAGGATTTTCTACACAGTTAGCAAAATTGGTTTTGGATAAAATTTGTGCGCTTTTACCAGAATTCTGGCAGCAAACCGGTAGTGCCCGGTTTTAGCAAGTATGCTGCCAGGAATATACAATTATGTTCGACTCTTGCCAGAGTTTTGTTCGACTTTTGCAATAATTCTGTCCAAAAGATTTTGCGATGGTTTTGGTACGGATCCCTTCAGAATTCATTTCGCATATTACTCAGCTCCAGCCCGTCAGAAAACTAATTGAACGGCGTCTACCGGAGGATTTCATGTTGGTTCGATCCCGAAGATTTTCGGGAATTTCAATATATGTGGAAGCGGCTCGAATTCTTGTATTTTTGGATATCGATTTATTTTTCTTGGATTTTTAGATCCAAAATGGAACCTTAACCATTCTGTTAAGGTATGGACAGTTTGAACAGCGAAATAAATTTGGTGAAAAAATGCTTAAATTGTTCACTTTTTACAGATATAGAAAATAATAGATGGGATGCGCCTTTTTTAAATTTTGTTCCATTCGAGCCGCCATGACATCACCAAATCACCACAAAATTTTCTTATGAGTTCAATATATGGGAGCTGTCAAGTTGTCCCCGGGCTGATCCCAAGAAATGCACGGTCATCACGTTCTCGAAGAAAAAACGCCAGTTCGATTCGAATACTGTCTATCAGAATTCACGATTGACAGAGCGAATTGTGTCAAAGATCTTGGAGTTTTTCTCGATGAACAACTGACGTTTAAGCAGCATATCAGCTGTATTGTCGCAATAGCATCGCACTGTTTGGGGTTCGTATTGAGAATATCTAAGCACTTTTCAGTTATTTACTGCTTGAAATCTATCTACCGCTCACTCGTTCGATTAACGCTGGAATATTGTTAAGTTGTGTGGAATTCTCATTATCTCAACGGTGTCCATCGAATTAAGACAGTACAGCGCGGATTTGTTCGGTTCACCCTTCGTCGATTGCTTTGGAACAACCCTCACCAGCTGCCAAGTAGACCTGCAAATCCAAGTAATATTTCATGAGTTTAAATGACATACACACATACATACAAACAGATATTTTTTGCTATCTCGACGAACTGAATCGAATGGTAAATGACACTCGACCCTTTGGGCCTCGTTTAAAAAGATGATTTTTAGAGTAATTGCGTAGCCTTTCTTTATATGAGAAATGCAAAAATCGATTTTCTGAAGCTGACTAATGAGGAAACTCCATTAAAGCACACATAACAAGCATATCAGCCACGACTCAACGAATCTATGATTAAAGGTTTGCTTCAAATATTCAAGCGAAAAAAAATCCAATTACAGACATTAGATAAAAAAAAATGTGCTTTTGCGTTTGGGTTGACACAAAAGAGAACGAGATTGCTCCTTTGGGAATTCGCGCGCATCCGATCATCTGTTTTCTATTCACTTTTCGATTCGATTCCATTCCTTACACACCACGTCATGGATGAAAAACGTGGCAAAACAAGTGCAATTACGATAACACTCTCGTTTCGACCAGATCAATATTAGTGGTCATTAGCACCGTAAATATGCGTCCTGTCCTCGTTCTCTTGCAGCGATGCGATGATCTACAGCAGATCAATCGTTTCGGACGGAAAAGGGCTTCTGGTTTATACCGCTCTGTCTGATTTGGAGACACACAGATCTAATGTGGCATGTGCGCGCGGCTTATCAGTCGGCCGCCAAACCTACGCGCGGTATCGATTTCACCCGGCGACTCGTCTGGGTCATCCGGGAATCCGAGTCCACTGCCGCTTTCTGATGGCGTTATTTAGCTGTCTAGACATGGAAGCGAGGATCAGTTGCAATTCAACATCGGTAACGGCGACACTGAAGCTTCTGCTGGGATGGACAGTTTTGATGTTTCAACGGAGGATTTTCTAGCGAATGGGTTTTACCAGTTCTACACCGAGTTCCACGAAGATCTGTTCGATGTGTTCCAACAAGAGGAGTATCTGTTTGAAAGTTCGATCGAAACAACCCGTTCAGAGTTCGTTGATCCCAAACCATCACCCGGTGAAGTTCATCCTGCCAATGATATCGACTTGGAAGTAAACGTAGAAAACTTCATTCTGGAATACAGTTGCCTCCACTTTAGTGAAATTTGGGACAAAGACTTCAAGCTTCCGGAACGAACCTTTCTATGCGATGACTCTTGCGATGCATTTCTTCGTCAAAACACCAGCAAATGGGAACCACCTGGACCGGCGGAATCAACTGACAGCAACAGTCCACCGCAGGAGGAACTATCGACAAGTTATATCTGCCCGTTCGAAACATGTCGGAAGGTGTATGCCAAACCTGTGCACCTAAAAGCCCATCTACGACGACACGTGGGCGAAAAACCGTATCAGTGCAAGTGGACCGGCTGCAAGTGGCGCTTTTCGCGATCCGACGAGCTAGCTCGACACTTCCGTTCCCACTCCGGAGTTCGACCGTACAAATGCGACTTTTGTCCCAAGTGTTTCTCGCGGTCCGATCACTTGGCCAAACATCGGAAGGTGCACGAGCGAAAGTTTGCCGCCGGCAAGACCAAAGGAGTGTGGGTTAATTTGCCCCGGGGTAGACCTGGCAGGAAGCCGAAGAATGCGATTAAGGAGTGATTGTAATGTAGTGTGTGTTTTAGATATGTAAAATAAATATGTTTTTAGAAAGAGGTTCTTTAATTTAGGTATTTTGCTTTATGTCTGAAATTTAAATTCTGAAAGTAGATTTAATTTTTGTGTTTCAAATTCATCTCGTCAGTAACTAGCATCAACAAGATGTTCAGTTAGACGACGTATCTAAACTAGTACCCAAATTAGCACAGATAGACACACAAAATTCAAACAGTTCACACGACATGTGTATGCCTATAGCATATGGACTTGCCCCGAATGATGTCCCGGGAACCAAATACAGAAGCTCTGGTTTGCTGACGAGAAAACGAACTCTTGTCGTTTGGCAAAGGGAACCAAACGCCTGGAATTATGCAATATTAATTCGCAAAAGGGTTAATTGGATCAAACCAATTTGCGCATTAAAAGCACAAGACCTAACTGAAATTATGTTTGATTTTTGTGTTTATAATTCATCTCGTCAGTAACTAGCACCAACTAGGCGTCTAGTTATACTATTATCTGCCTGATCAATATCATTCCCGTCGGCGTTACCTCGTTACTTGTTCCTATTGTTATCGAAGGCCTTTTCTAAGATATTTTCGCAAGAACCAGGGGCAGATCCAGAAAAAAATTCGGAGAGGGTCCGAAAATTTGCTTTTGAAATGTTCATTGTACAATACATAATATGTAATAATCTTATTTAATTAAAATCATTTTTGGTGGTCGAATTTGATTTGGGAACGAATTTGAGTTTAAAGCAAATGAAAATGGAAACTATTTTAAAATTTCTCAACAAGTTAAAAAAATTCGGGAGGGGCCGGATCCGCCACTGCCAAGCACCAGATGTTTGTGGACAGATGGCTCGTAATATTGTATTAGAAACTTACCTACTTTTCGTTCGCCTCGCCCCAAAGTGATAAAATGCGGAAATCCTTCGAATTGAAAATATATTCACCGTACTCCTAAGCAAAATCTTGGCGCAGATGCTTTGAGAAACATTTCCTCGCTTTAAGAACGAATTTTTCGGATCAATACGTACGCCAATAAAATCAACAAAATCAGTTATATTGAAACAAAACCAGTAAAACTTTCTGGATTCCAACACCTAAAAACTAATTTGAATTGCAAAAAATAACGCGAGAAATTTCTCCCACAAATTCAGATCTTCTATTCTCACTGTCCCAGCGTCAAACAGGTGGCATTGTTGAGATACTCGCCGGTATCCAGCAGCACCCCACCCGGCAGACAACGAAACGGATCGTTCGTCACGGTTTGCCATTTACGCAGTTTAGCCTGCAGCTTTTCGAAAATCTCCTTCGCAACCACTTTCCCGGCCAGGTTTCTCCGCTCCGTCGGGTCCAGTTTCAAATCAAACAGTTCCCACTCGGGCCGATTGTAGTACTCCGCAAGCGTTTTGTACCAGCGAAGATCCTGGTGGGCGAGAGTACGACTTAGCATGTCCTGGAAGGTGGGAGAAACGTAAAAATCCTGATCGATGGGGAACGGAAGCTGATGGTTGAGATTGTGGATCAGTTTGTAGCGTTTGGTGCGGATCGCTCTCATCGGATACGCCATGGTGACTTCGTGGAAAGATTGTGATGCGTATACGGCCTGATCAGGATCAGCAGGGGGTTCAGCGTACAACAGAGACAGAAGAGATTTGCCAGTAAGGATTGGTTTAGGGGAAGTTTGATCCACGAGATTGCTATCGCTTGTTTGATCCATCGGGTAGGAAATGTTGTACCATTCCAGAAATGTTGGAACCAAATCGAGATGGCTAGTCATAGAATAAGTGACTTGATTCTTGCGGCTTTTTGCATCTGGAGACCGTATGAACATTGGTTCCGCCATGCCTGGATCGTACAAATTGGTCCTGGCTGCTGACAGTGGCGGACCGTTATCCGAAGTGTACACAACCAAAGTGTCTTGATCGAAACCGGCATCTTTTAGTTCCTGCAGTACCAAACCGACGCCTTGGTCAAGACGGGAAATAGTTGTATATTGGGCTGCAACATCTCTCCGAGCGGGCTCCGTGTCCGGTATATAATAAGGCAGCTGCAGTTCATCCCAAACATAGTAAATCGGATGCCAATCTGGGATTAAACCCATTCCTTCCTCACCGGATCCCCAGCGCTCACAAAAAGGTCCATACTGAGGAGTGATGTGTCCACATCGGTGTGGGTCATGGAATGACACCATCAAAAAGAATGGTTGATCCTTTTTCTTACTCTCAAGAAGAAACTCTCTCGTTAGTAACTTAATAAATGTAATATTTCGCCCAACCTGATTGATCGGATACTGTTCCTCCGTTCGTTCATAATCAAACTTGAAAACCTCTCCAGGTCCAACATGCTTTTTGCCAATCAATCCAGTGTGCACGCCTGCCTTACTAAGAATGCTAGAAATGCTTTTGGCATTCTTCAAAGAATTAAAGTTGTGCACCCCGTTATGCAATCCGTACATCCCATTTTGATGCTCCGGCATTCCCGTCAGTATGGAGGCTCTCGAGGGTGAACAGCTACTCACCGACGCGTAGGCGTTGTTGAAAATTAAACTTTCTTTTGCCAATGCATCCAGAGCAGCCGTTTGAACGATGCGATTCCGATAGGCTCCAATTTCGAACCCACCATCATCCGCTGCCGGTTAAATGATCATTTATTGGAAATTTTCGAGTACTTAATGTAATACGAAGGCTTACCTAACAATAGAAGAACGTTTTTATGGGCCAAACTGATGCTTATCAGTGTTACGAAACAGATTTGCACAGCCGCAAACCGAGACATTTTCTTCGCGAATGAAAGTAGTCCTATTTGATTTTGGTTACTTTCACTTTTTATCGCATTTATTTCGCGCACTGAGTTACCTCCTATCGCCGGGTCATTATGATGAATTATAATGCTTAAAGCAAGATGAAACAGATATATTAATGCACAAAACGTGATGGACCGTAGGAGGTCTTAAGTCCAAATGACAACAAAAAGATAAATAAAATAAAATAATACACGATGCGATGCGGTGTTGATTCATAACATGATCAAAATAAACCATTAGCGTAAAGGCTTGCGTATAGGCCTTTTTTGAGCATGGACCATTCACACTGTGTTTTTGTTTATTTTAACTTGGTCAAAATTCTATATCTTCTCACGCAAAAATAAAACAATCCACAGAATAAGTTCTTTTAACTTAAATTTAGGTACAATCGTGATTCGCTGGTTGGGCCACACCTCTGTCCAACTAACGAATTAGTTTCGTTAGTTGGACCGACTGACAGATGTAAAAAACTCTCTAAAGGAGACGTTAGTAGTCTAATTGCATCCATTCACATCTCTAATAATTCTCAGATTGATTGCCAAAGTAAATTTGACATAAGATTTTGACATTCAGATGCTTTTTAGTTGGACAATGGTCCAACTACCGGAGGTCCAACTAAAAAGCGATCCAGTTAAAAAATGTCCAACCAGCTAATCACGACTGTACTTTTGAGTTGTGCGTCGCTTTCGCACTTATTAGTGTTGTCAAAAACACAAGACATTCGACTCAGTCGAGGTCTTTCGTGCAGTAACGTACTTGTGTAAAAATCTTCAACGTTTTTTAAGATAGTTGGGATATCTCAACCAGGTGCGCTACTGTCGCTATGTTTTTTTAGTGGCTGAGTTCGACTGAATTGACAGCGGTTATACCTCTACCCAGTGAAACCATACCGGAACCGATTCGGAATTCTGAGTGAATTCGGTATCAACCGATTGAGTCGGAATCGGTTACTTTCTCTGAGCCAGATTCCATACTGCATCCACTCAGGATTTCGGAATGGATTGGACGGATAGTTTGGATAAGTAAGTCTAGCGGCACTAGTGTTTTATTGTATATTAATTCAAATGTTTACACACGTTTTATTAATATATTTGTTCGATCATGGATGTCTGTTCTCTGTGCTTATTTTCAATTGGATCATTACGTCATATCCTGTTAATATTTTCCGATACGCAATCGAGCTTTTTTCACTATTTTGTACGCAAATAACAACGAGGACGTGTTCACATTTTTTAGAAATTCAATTAAAAATCATTCTAAAGTTTATAATGTTGAACATAAATATTGTAATATTTAGATAGATGAGCTCTATCGGCAAATGAAATCAAAGACAAATCTTCTTCTTCATTTAATGGCCCAATTGTGGGGTACGGTGATTATTTTGCGTTGCGTTGTGACGATTGTTTTGGAGGATTGCACACTGACATCATCATGTTTGAATGCTGATTATCTGAGAGTTGCTGACGAAATGGCAAGTAGGAATTCATACCCATCTTATTATGTTTATTATTTAGTTGATCTTCAGTGGCCCTTACACGTTCAATATTTTGTACGTGTAGTGGAATTTTTTTTATTGATGATGTGCATTTTAAATGGGATTGACGTAGTGAAGCAATATCGTCAATACCATGTATTGACAAAAATATTGAATGTATAAGGGCCGCTTTTGAGTACACGATCACTCGAAAAAGTAAAGGCTGGAGAAAAGATGTTTTTAGTTTTTAATGTGATTTTATCAACTCTGGGTAACCGGCTACCGAGAGTATCCTATGATTTCTAAACAAACGCAATTTGAACTCCAAATAGCCGGCTCTGGGAGTATCGCCAAAAAAGCTAATCTTATCCGCGTAATTTACCGGATCACTATTTTTGGCAACAGTGTTTAAACAGATCTTACGATTTCTTTTCTACGATATATTTGTGTTTAAAACCACCGAGAGATACGACGGAATATAGACAAATAGTTATAATAGCGCGAAATGTTATAAATCAAGAAAAAAATACCAGTTCGGTTTCTCATCCCGCTCAGTTCAGACGTTAGAAATCGCTCCGCTGCTATTTGCGAAGGCAAAAATTGATTCCTTCTACCTAGTGTGTGAAACGTGAACAAACAATGAGTGACAATACAAAGCAAGAGTATGTCCCTAGGGGCAGATCACTCTGAGAATGTATAACAAATTTGCATTAAATTAGAAAAAATGCATTTAATTTCCATTTTTTGCATCAGCTTGGCACTCCCTCGCAGAAAAGTTTGTTTAACAAACGTCCTACGCTGATCCACTTTGTTCGACGTTTTGTTAAATGTAGGGCTAGTTTTTCTGTAGGGTTTTGACGTCTTACACGCAACGCAAACCACATTGCAGGCAACGCAAAAACATTGCACGCAACGCAAAATACATTATGAATTACTATTTTGATGTAAATAAATGCATTTAATTTCGCTGATTTTTAAAAATGCATCACAAGTGATCTGCCCCTAGGTATGTCCCGTTGCGGGCAAACTGTGTTGAAATGTCCGGTAAGACCATCAATTCGTGAAGTGGAGCAAATGTTGAAAGTGAACATGAAGCTCAACGTAGCAGAAGTTAATGCGGTGCAATTCCATCATTTACGTCATGCGGTACTGATTATGTTCAAAAACTTTAGTCAAGCAGAATCATTCGCTTCCCAGAACAACATGAAACACGTCGTCGAATGTAATGACATTTTATACAGTATCCCAACGTATATAGATGATGATAGTATTGAAATTAAGCTACTTGACCTAGCACCACGTACTCATTCCTCCGTTATCAAAAAAATTCATGTCAAAATACGGAGAGGTGAATACCCAAGTAACCATAAGCATTAAGCCATTGCACTATATTGGCTATACATTTGCACTAATGTTGCATTGAAACTCCATTACAGCATTAACAATGCAATAAAGCTCTTTATTAGCATCAATAATGCATAACTACACAGCCGACATATAGCATTATAGCTTGCTCTATATGCGTATATAAAGCTGATATAACGCGTACATGCTTCAAGGATCTTTAAAGCATGTAAGCTTTACAAGTGCATTTAATGCCATTATAGAGGATATAAAAAGCTGATATAATGCTATTGTAATGCTGTGGGTTTATTTGTTATGCAACTCTTCTTGAAGATTATATTCGGCATATTTCATTTCAATCGAACATATGCAATATAGTCCAGGAAGCAAACGCAGCGCACTTACCGTGAAGGACGAGGCAAGGTATCTCAGTTCGAGACTTACTAAAGGTAATTTTCGTAAACATTCATATCATGTGAGAACGAAAACCCATTAAGGATATTCATTACAATGTTCTAAACAGAGTCAATTACGGTTTTAAACAGAATATTTTATTTTAAAAATTTTCCTTTTTGCTCATCATACCGAAAGGAAACATAAGAAATGGTTTTAAAACCATGGCGGACAATGACAACCAACTGAAGCTTTTTAATAGCATTAGTAGTGCCAATATAAGGCTTTCAAATTTGACATTTGTACGCTTTTGCTATATAATAGCATTAGTACTGCAGAAACGAGCTGTCAATCTCCGCACAGTAATAGCACTATATTTCGCCTTTTCTGGCATAATATCAGCATTAAATAAGTATTTAGGGCTTCACGGCTTTTAAGGACAGCTTTATATGTGGATCTAAAGCAGATATTAGGCTACGTTATAATGCCTATTGGTTACTTGGGTAGTGTTACGGACTCCGCAACGGTGTTCGTGTGGTGAGAATGCGTCCGATAAAAATCTATTTTCTCTTTTTTGACTTTCACATGCATATCATTTCAAGGTGTTGAATATTCTCAACGAACACTAATCACGTACCCAGGGCAGATTCCTACATGTCAATATTGTGATCAGCCGCTACACCACGGGAAACCTTCGGCAGAGACTGCTAAGGAAATTCCACGTGATATGACCAAAGCCGGTATACAGTCGTCGTATGCTAAACCAACGACTGCGGACCGGGCATTCACTAACCCCAGCTCAACAACGATCGAACCCAGTACCACTAAATCAACTGCCATTACCAACATCGAAGTAACAACAATTACAGCAAATGTTTCCAAACCAACAACCAACACCACCAATAAGGAATCAAATATCGATGAAGAAGGATTTACAATAGCGATCCGTAAGCACAAACAACAAATAAGGACATCCGACCGTGAGCAACATGAATGCAGTACCGATGACGATATGGACATAAACAAAAACACGCGAGAAGATGGACCGAATGACCCCCAAGGTGCGACAGACAACGCACTTAATATTTCACCACTAAGGAAGAGGATCTCAACACGCAGCAGTAAGATGCGTCAACAAGACCCGACGAACATATTGTAGCGATATTTTTTCTATTTTTATATATTGTAAAAAACGGCAGATCCACGGCTCAGTAGTGCTAACGCATTGCGCCGTGTAAAATATATTACAAATAATCAAGAAAAATATTTACTAATATTTCTATTGACAATTTGGAGAAATGATGGCGGAAAATTTTTCGTGATCAAAATCCGGCAGAAAATCCCGGCTCAAATTCCATGATCAAATTCCCCACGTGCACAGTAGCCTTTAGGAACTATCAAAATAAAACTTCTGCTGCTCCAAAAATACCTGTTGTTTCAGAACAGCACAGATTTTTAAACGTAATACCACAGAGAACAGACATCCATGATCGAACAAAAATATTTAAAAAACGTGTGTAAACATTTGAATTAATATACGATAAACACTAGCGCCGCCACACCAACCTATCCCAACTACCCGTTAAATCCATTCCGGAACCGGTTCGAAATCCTGAATGGATTTAGTATGGAATCTTGCTCAAAGAAAACCGATTCCGACTCTATCGGTTGAGCTGGAATTCATACTGGAAGTCCGAACCGGTTCCGAACTAGTTTGACTGGGTAGAGGAATAACCGCTATCAATTCAGTCGAACTCAGCCACAAAAAACATGACGACAGTAGCGCACCTGGTTTGGATATCCCAACTTCCTTCGAAACCGTTAGAGATTTTACACAAGTTGAATGCTGAAGATGGACGTCTGTTTTCTGTGGTAATACAAACATCATTTTTCTCGTCGTAAACATTTCATGTTGAATTGTTTTCGGCCAGTTTTTTTTTAGCGAAGAATTTTAAAAATCCGTGACGTTTTACAGAATCGGGTTTAAGGGTACTGACACCACGGGAATTTGATCACGGAATTTGGGCCGGGATTTTGTGTCGGATTTTTATCACGGAAAATTTTCCGCCATTCCAGATTCCGTTTTCCAGAATTGGGTTTAAGGCTACTGTACACCACGGGAATTTGATCACGGAATTTGGGCCGGGATTTTGGGTCGGATTTTTATCACGGAAAATTTTCCGCCAAACTGTCAAAATAAAACTTTAAATGCTTTTAACAAATGCCAGGTATTTCAGAAAGGCATAGATTTTCAAACATGATAAAAACAATCATTTTCTCGTCGGAAGCAACCCAAAAAACAATTTATCTGGATAATAGCTTAAAGCTTCAGCTTATTCTCTCGTATGAAAGGCTTGTTAAGCTTTCGTTGTTTGTTGGGAATTCATGTTAAGTTGTTTCCGGTCGGTTTTTTTATTCGGAGAATTTTTAAAATTCGAAAGTTACATAAAAACGTATGTTCCGCGGATACCCACGGATGTTCCTGAATGGCAACATTTCGTTACCGAAGCCATACAACCGTTGAGAATACGGGTGTCAAGTTTCTTTTTGTTTTAAAAACAAGAGTTAATTCACTTATTTTGAAGATTTTGGACATTTGACCACCATGAAGGTTTTTTGGCCAAATTGACCACATCCCGTGGTGATCTAATAACCTGGTTCTGCCGGGTAAGAGGACAATTTTCGACCCATTCCATAACGCGACATATCAAACTTCATGATTTTGCAAAATAATTACACTGAAGGACATTCTGAAGGTTTTTTGGTCAAATTGGCCACACCCAAGGGACAAGGGTGGAATTTTTGTCAAATGAGGTTAAATCCGATGGCGAATTGAACAGTTATATGTATGTTGTCTATTATATGTATGTTGGATATACACATTACAACTGTGTTAGGGTCCTTGACGTCAAATAAGTCAATGTTAGTTCAGTCAATTTGAACGAGCTGCAATGGACACCGAGACTCACCTGCCTGCCGGTGCACAGTGGTCAAAATGAGCAAATTCATGCCATTAATTATTTTGTGGCTAAACTATAGGGTTTTGAGTTTTGGTGATTTCAGACAAGTTTTTGGAGTTGTTAAGGGGGATTTTTTGAAGTAGGCGGTCATGTTCCAAAATGAAGTGTAAAGGCATTTCAGAATTATAACTTTTCACTGAAAGGAGATAGGCGATTTGAGTCTTCAGCAAAGTTGTAGAGAATGTTATTTTAAGTATTTTAACTGAAGATACTAACTCTATCTACAGCCGATTTGTTATGTTGTTATGAGAAGTTTTCGTTAGCATCCTTTAAAAATCTGTTTTTTGGAAATAATTTTTGTCATATTGATTTCTCTACAACAGTGTTCTCTGCAATGTTTTAGATATTGTAAAACGTCACAACTTTGTTGAACATTTTAAGACGCTCCGATGCTTATATAAAGAGTTAGTGATGTTTCTTTGATTAAAAATGTCATATTTCTTAGCCAGTTTTCTAAAAAGGTTGCAAAAATATTCAGGTGATATTGTATTATCTTGAAAGTACTATTAATCTACTGCAAAGTCATGAAGGAATGGTTGGTATCCAAGAATGTTGCGCACAAATGAAATGGCGAGTGTTTGAGTTCTAACGGCGTTTATATTCTATTCAATCTTAAATAATGGGAAAGTAGCAAAGTTCTACATAGAATGTTGATGATCTAGTTATCTTATCCTCTTTCGATAATCTGTTGTCTGAGTTGTTATGCAAATTTTTATTTGGATCGTCCTCGGTTTTACTCGAAAACTGCAACAACTTACGTTTACAAATTTCGACGACAAACCAAATCGCTAACTAATAAACGGCTACATGAAAATGCTTGAAAAACTGAAAGCATACTGGAGTGCCTAACATAAAATTTATTGTCAGTAATATATAGATCAAATAGAATAGAAGCATCCGATGAACAATGAATTTCGAAGTTGCTTTATTTCAATTTTGCACTTATACACGGTTTACAATATACCAAGCAAATATTCATGTATATATCGACGAGGGGGTAAGAGTTTAGGTTCATTCGGTGAAAATTGCTTTTAATAGATTTTGATGATACTCAAAGCGTTAGTCAATTTCCATATAATAATGCAACATTTGAACTTAATTTCTCTAATTTTCGTGGCAAAATATTGAAAAGATTTGAGAGTGAATCTGTGGAGGAGAATTTGAGAAAATAGGTGTGCACTAGGGGCAGATCACTTGTGATGCATTTTTAAAAATCAGCTGAATTAAATGCATTTCTTTCCATCAAAATAGAAATGCATAATGTATTTTGCGCTGCGTGCAATATATTTTGCGTTGCGTGCAATGTATTTTGCGTTGCGTGTAAGACGTCAAAAACCTACAAAAAATTAGCCCTACATTCAACAAAACGTTGAACAAAGTCCTACGCTGGTAGGACGTTTGTTAAACAAACTCTTCTGCAAGGGAGTGTAAAGTTGATGCAAAAATGGAAATTAAATACATTTTTTATAATTTGGTGCAAATTTGTTATGCATTTCTAGAGTGATCTGCCCCTAGACTTCTTCACACAATTTCTAATGGAATTAAGAGCACTTTTTTGTTAAATTATGGCATTACTTTAACAATAACTCATTAATTGATTATACTAACTAAAATAATTTTGAATACAGTGAATACAGTAGAGTTTCGGTACACACAGAAAAAAAATGTTGGTAAAAATAATAGTTTTTCACTCTTAGCAAAAAACAACCAACGCATTCTCTTAATTTTAAAATAAAACTTTTATTTTGAGTATTTTTCTTCATTTGCTTAAAAGGAAAACTTTTACTTTGATTATTATTCTTGATTAGTTTAAAACTTTTACTTTTTACCTAATAGTTGGCGTTGGTTGTTTTTTTGCTAAGAGCGGAACACTCTTACTTTTACCAATATTTTTTTTTCTGTGTGTAGGGAGGAGGGCCAACCCTAGCAAAAAATATTATACACGAACTTTAACCCATATAGTGCAACGATTCCAAATATTGTTTGGATGATACCCTGAACATGTCGTTAGGTTTTTGAATCATAAGATGATTAATAGGGAATCTTCTTTGGAATTCGGAAGATTCTCAAATCCACTGCAGAATCACTTTTTACAAATTCTTTTTTAAAATCACGTGTTATACAGCGCTAGTTCTAGTTACTAATGAAATTTTTTTCCGTTGCTGTTTCGTTTTTTTTTTTTTTTTAATTTGCAAATTTGAATTTGTGCTAATCAACAAAATTGATTAGCACAAATTCAAATTCATTTTTCTCGATCCATTTCATTTTATTTATTGGCCCTTTTCAAAAATATGTGAGATATCCACATTTTTGTGTGTAGCCGGTAGTGAATTTTGGAGATTCTTGGCAGTTTTTGGTTAGAGTGCACAACAAATGTCAAATCAAGGCGAATTTCAAAAACAACACTTTTTTAATATTAAAAGCACCACGAAACGAAGCAAAAATAATCAGAAATGGACACCGATAAGTTAAATCGAGAGGTAGGTATTTTTCCCACTGCTCAACCAAATGAAACTGTATTGCCTGTTTTTCATTCCCAGCTTCAAATCTTCCGGAACCACGTGAAAATGGCCCGCGAAAACATCATCCACAAACTGGTTCGCGATATCAAATTTTGGCAAAGCAAACGGGAAGCAAATCCGGAAAACACACGAGCGGTCAAAAAGTTGGCCTCTTTGGAACCGCTCATCACCCACATACGAACGCAAACTGCATCCGAGCTGGCTAAGGCTGTTATCAGGTTCAAGCCTAGTAAGGTCGGTAGCACAGCGACGGTGGAAGAACGTGTGCTGATGAGGTTTGCCGAGAACAAAAAGTTACTGCCGGAAACGAAAGCATTGATTAGACGGTTTGCTTTAACCAATAAAATGGAAGTGTTGGATAAGTATTTGAAAGGGCGCGGTGAAGGTAAGGGTTCGAAAGTTAAAAGGAAAAAGAAGGGGGTGATTAAAAAAGCGAAAAAGAAATCTGCAGAGCAGGATTCGGAAGATCAAGGGTTTTGTGACGTTGAATATGATGCAGATTCGGGCTCTGAGCAAAGAGTATCCGACGATGCTAGCGGTGCCGTGGGAGACGTGAAACTCAACCCAATCGAAGTTAAAGTTGAAAAGAAACATACGAAGCGCAAGATTGATCGAAAGGACTCAAAAATTCAGAAGAATAAAAAGGTTAACCGATCTGAGGCTCTAGACGATAGTGGCAAATGCGTTCAGATTCAAGACAGCTTTTTCGTGACCAGTTCGGGTCAGAGTTACGTGGCAACAGCTCCAGCGGTCGATCAGAAAGTAATGGAAAGGGAAGATGAATTTAGTTGGAAGCGAGCTAACAAGCGGAAAGATATTTTTGGCGATAGAGCGAACAGTAAAGATGATTCGCGTTGGAAAGGAAACCCGCAAGCGAAGGGTAAGTTTCCTATTAACAAACTTAGGGAAGAAAATTGGTTTATTTTATTTGTTCCAGGTCAAGTCGATTCAAACCTGCATCCATCGTGGGCTGCGAAACAGAAACAAAAAGGACTACAACCTTTTGCGGGCAAGAAAATTACATTCGGTTCAGAGGATCGAAGTCAAACCAAGGAATCGGCTTCTCCCGAAGATGTGAACCTGCATCCTTCATGGGCAGCAAAACAAAAGCAGAAGGGAATCAAACCTTTTGCCGGAAAAAGAATCACTTTCAATTCTACGGATGATGCGCCAGAGCCAGCACCGGCGAATGTCCATCCTTCTTGGGCAGCAAAGCAAAAGCAGAGAGAAATTAAACCTTTTCAGGGAAAGAAAATCGTGTTCGAATCCACGGATTCAACTGTGTCAGAATTGCCATTGCTGCCGTCAGATATTCATCCATCTTGGGCGGCCAAGCAGAAAGAAAAGGGCATCAAGGAGTTTCGGGGTAAGAAAACTACCTTCGATGATTAGTGTGCTTTTCGTGTTTACCGGTTAAACTGTAAAATGGAATAAATATAACGTATTTTTATCTGTATTATAAATGCTTGTGGTAATTTTAGAGAACATCCGTTTTGTAAACACTGCGCGGTTTTGGTTTCGGCGGTCCTCGCAGTTGCAACTGTAGTTCTACCAGAATATCCGGAGTTTTGCCGGAGATTTTTTTAAATTGAGCGATCGCAATTGGGAGGAGTACCTCACTCATGTAGACTTTGTTCTTGGAGACGAAGTTGAGCTGTCAAGTTAAAAAAAAATGTGCTATTAAAACAATAGGAAAATACGTTATCTCACTCACATCAATGCCCATAACTCCCTGTGGTTTAATTCCATGTTGCGCAAGGAACAGATCCTTCAGCAGAATTTCCGCGTCCAACTTAAGAGACTCGTACTTCGCCAGATAAGCACAGCTTTCGGTCGTAGTGAGAAAATGCCGACAGAAATTAACCGTCGTTTGGGTCAGATTCAACCACGTATCGCCGGTCACCAGGGGCTTCAAGTCCAGTCCAAGAGTATCAAACTCTTTCGTGACGGATCTCAAATTGGTCTTCGTCTGAAGATTGTATGGCTGCCAAACGTCCTCGGTTCGACCGATTGAGTCCACCAGCCGGTATTTGGCTTCTTCGAGCAGTTGTTCCAGTGTGTTCCTCAGCAGACCTTCCATGTGATAGGACAGATCCAACCCAATATCGGTCAACTTCGAACAAGGTTTCCGTACACCTTCCACCACTTTGGCTACCATTTCCAGTTGGGTGTCTTTTGTCAGGTAATGTTTTATCAACTGAGAAGCAAAGTACTGCAGTTCCATGTTGCACCACACAATCAACGCTAAAAAAATAGTCCGTTTTAGTTGCGAGAAATTCATGTCCAAACCATAAACTTACCACTGGTGCAGGACGCTTTGCTGCTGAAGGCCCGCAGGAATTCACTCGCAACCTGCGCCACATCACAAAAGAACATCTCCGAAATAGCCAGATTATTTCTCCTAGCTTGGCGCTGAGATGTCCGAATTGCGCTAGTGCACACTCGCAGCAAAATTCCGCACGCTTCACGTGCTTTTCCCATTTCAACCAGCAGTTTTAAAGGTCTTCGACTTGATCTTAGAGCGGCCTGCAAGCTCCTACTCTGCGAACTGGACAACTCCTGCATCAGCACCGAAGAAAGAGTACACTTCAACGTTTTGATTTTTACTGCCGTCTCCGCTGCACCGCGGAAAGTGTTATCTTTAGCCAGATACCCCTCACACCGTTGAACCAGTGCCAGACTATCCTCGAAGTGACGTTGTGCAATTTCTGCCTGAATCTCCTCGGGAGCGGAAGCCAACCAGTCCGGGGCTAAATTTTCAGCGACTGCAGCTACTTCGGATGCGGTCGGACTAAGACAGATCTCACTGTCAATCGATTTTTGCTGTTTTTGATCGAATTTTAACGACGTTGGAGGTTGCGGCGCAGGACCTTTCTTGTGCTTAAGCTGATGGAACTTGATGGCAACCTCAAACTTATCGATCCACTCCAGCTTAGAGGCGGAGTTTACACACTGAAAAATTCGTGCCCCGTCGCTAGTGATAACGTTAATTGCATTTTTATTGACCCCATCCAGAGCCTTGATGTTGATCACCGCAATCTTTTTAGTGTCATATTCCGTGAGAAACTCAAGCTTTCTGAAATCGAGCAAAAACGCACATAATTTAACAATAATCGTTTCGAGACCGACTAACCCTCTTACTTATCGTGCTTGATTTTGGCTAACACTAAAACATCGTTGAACAGAAATAGATGAATTCGGCAGATCGGTCGGTAATCGTTCGTGTCCAACTCGATGAGACCTCCTTCGTAAATAAACACTTTGTCGTCTAGATTCCCCTAAAAATGATTCTCACGTAAACAAAGAAAACTGAACCCAAGAACCGTTCCTCTACATACCTTATAGCCAACCAGCGATTCTTTAATAAGTTGAATTGCCTTTTTGTTCTGCTGCTCTTCGTTCACATTCGGATCGATGCTCTGCTCCTCGATTATGCACTTCCGATCATCCAGCATAGACTCGTCTCTCAGAGTGGACAGTAGATTACGTTGTTCGATCAGAATGTGCGACAATTGGTACATTTCCGATTCCAAATCTGGAAAATAATGTTAGTCACTGATCATTAGTATAGATCAAAACCTGATACTAACGGGAAATCTCCTTGGCTGTCTCAATGAACTGCATATAGTTCTCGTAAACATGTTTTTTCAACGTGGACGAAACCGTGTCGCTGTGGCTTTGGATTTTCGCCTTGGTCTGTTGTAGTTCCGGGCCACCTACGCAATCCTGTACGAGTTCTTTGACGTCTACGAAGAAAGGGAAGAGGAATCTTGATTTTGTATATTGTTTTTTTAATAGTATTATAATACTTACACCGTTCAGCATTGAAATAATCTTTTTCAAAAACGGTCAAGCTGGATTCAGGCATTTTACTGGTTGGATTTTTCGAATTTTCCGAAAGAATCCGAAAATAGTATTTTGGTTGATGGTTATCAAATTTTGACAGCAACTTTTCTGACAAAACATTCAGCTAGGGTTACACAACAGTACACACTTAGAATGAAATACCTAAACTTTAATAAATTATGAAGTTATATTAAATTACCCATTGTAGGGTAGTCAACCTGATTTGAACCCTGGCAGATAAACTCTGTCACCGTGGCAAGCAGAAAGTTAGCAAAAGGTGTGCAAAGCAAACTTGATTCTGGCAGCTTTTTGCCAGTATTTTGCGCGATTTGTGCGAGAATTCTGACAAAAAATTCGCTCAAATGCAACAACCGCTTTACGCTTCTTGCCACATCTTTGTCAGATGTTTTGCTCGATTCGTGCTAAATTCTACCAGGTCGGAATTGCCAGGACCTTTGCACGGTTTATTTCCGAGTTATGCCAGGGTTTTGCTCGGTTCCTGTCAAAATTTGCCAGCAAACCGTGAGCGAAACCGAGTTCGCCCTAGCTCAACTAACTCGACAGGATACGCGCAGAAATCTGACAGGGCTGCCAAACCAAGACTTACATAAATCTAGCAGAGCGGTCTCTGCCAGAAAATTTGCTCACTGGGTATGTTTGTTGCTTTAGATGATAATCCCCTCCCTGAAAACCTTTTGGTTCCTAGCACACCCTTTACATGATTTCCCGTCCGTCTACTACCGGAACGTTCGCGGAATAAGAACTAAAACGCAGGCCTTCTTGGTTGCCCTCACTTCCTGCGACTACGATAATATCGTTCTCACCGAAACCTGACTATACGTGGTGATACAATCTTCCGATGCGATCGCAACTCTTCTATCAGTCATCTAAGCCGCGGAGGTGGTGTTTTATTGCGATAAAGATAAAATTAACTGGAACTGTTCGTTCGTTCACGAAAAAGTTTGAAGACGGAATGAAAATTGCTGACAGCAATCTCAGTTCGGTTGCTTCGATGTGTGATGTGGATAGCAACGCATCTACTACGCAGCAGACGCTTTGAAAGCGCGCCAACGCTACCCGAACAGAAAGTAATATCGAAATTGATCGTAGAAACGTTGAATTTACAACAGTTTTATTAGTTAACAACAACTTTTCTTGTTACATCAATGTACTTATGATGCAGTCCTTCATGCCTCCAAAATCTACAACGGAAAAACAATGTAAATCGATGTTTTTGATTTCAGATTGTATGGGAAAAGATCAATTTTTTCATTGTTACATTCCTTAACGACCCCCCTTTTTCCATGTAAAAATCGGGTTTACAATGAAATTGGATGTAGAAACAACAAATGTGATTATATTTCCATTGTAAATTTTCCAGAATAACATTGTTTTTCGTTGTAATGTAACAATAAAAAATGCTGTAATACTGTTATGCATTTCTATTCGGGTAGCTACGCTACGCCATCGTTCGCTGCACTACGCCAACGCCAGCTTCACTAGTACAACACCAGCTACGCTACATTCTAGAAAAGTTGGTAACATACACAGTGAGACACAATTGATGTTGATAGGTTCCTGTCAAAAACTACCACCATCACAGATTACCAGAATGTTCGATTCCAATCAATATAAATATGGCAGCACCTGCGTGTGCAAATTGATCCGTGTTTTAACCATTGTATCGCGCACCTCAAATTAAAGAATTAAATTAAAAAAATTCTTCATCCCGAAAGAGTCCCGCCTTTACAAATGGTCGAGGTGCGTTGCCTGGATGTGAACATTTGGAACAAGTTGTCGTACGCGTTTCACTGCCATGCCAATCTTTATATCTTTGCTGCTTTTATCTGAGACCGAACAGCGATCTTGATAAGTACAACTCTCACTCCTCCGCGGTACAGAATATTTCTGAGAAGATCAACCGTCAAGACAATGAACTTGTTGTAGGGGATTATAATTTCCCTCATCTTCGGTGGATTTTCGATTACGATTTCAAGTATTACATTCCTGAAAATGCACCATCGGAACAAGAGATGACTATCACAGAAACACTGGTCGCTAGAGATGACTATCACAGAAACACTGGTCGCTAGCGGTTTGTATCAAATCTGCTCTCTTAGCAACGTGTATGGACGGACCCTTCATTTAGCGTTCGGAGATTTCGATCTGGTGGTATGCCTCCTTTATATCAATTTTCGAAAAACGCGCAGCTCCATTTACAGATCCCAATAATTCGTCGACGTGTGGCAATGGATGAGTTTCTCGAAGTGCCGTTTGATTCGCTTGTCTCATATCAATTCAGGGGCGAATCTCCCGAGTCTTTCATGATCGGAACCATAGGGGCAGATCACTTGTGATGCATTTTTAAAAATCAGCGAAATTAAATGCATTTATTTACATCAAAATAGAAATTCATAATGTATTTTGCGTTGCGTGCAATGTCTTTTGAGTTGCGTGTAAGTCGTCAAAACCCTACGAAAAAACTAGCCCTACATTCCACAAAACGTCGAACAAAGTGGAACAACGTAGGACGTTTTTTAAACAAACTTTTCTGCGAGGGAGTGCAAAATTGATGCAAAAATGGAAATTAAATGCATTTTTTCTAATTTGATGCAAATTTTTTAAACATTTCATTCCTGCCCCTAGCTCAGGACTCAACTCTGCTGTGCTTCAAGATAATTGGTCACTGCACAGTGACGTCATGCATTAAATGTGACAGGTGGTGGTCCTGATGATTATATTTTGAACTTAGAGATTATTCGTATTCTCAAAATGATATATTGGGAAACATTTGAAATATATTAGGAATCATGTTTTTGAAAGTAAAGATGTACTCTAGAACGCCTTACAATTAAATTGTGCTATTCCCTATTGTGGGGAAATGTATATGAGAACTAATAAGTGAACTAATTAATTGTTTATCAATTACTTCTAGTGTTCTCTGAATCGATAAGTAGTTTTGCGGTAAAATTTCTTGGGAATTGATTATTAGCACTAAGCTTATTTTAATTGAATTCAAATTTATTAAGTCCAAACTGTAAACAAAAGGACCAGTACTTGTCAAATTTGTGAGATTAAGGCATTTCATACAATGGTCAATATAGATAATATAGAGGAATGGTGCTTACTAAACATCAACATCGATAATGGTAAGGTAATAAGTTTCGGGCGCTTGGCAATAGTAAGGAATTGCGAATATATCCTTAATTCAAGCATGTTTTTCTCTCCGCAATTCTCTTTCTACACGGAAACGAAGAACTACCTAAAATTGAGTTCCTTTGACTCAATCTCGTGGTATCGTGGGGGAAGTTAAAAGTAGGTAAACCGTGTTGAAGGTAGTTTCCATTTAACCACGGCAAAAATTACAACTCATTGATAGGTTTTTTATACTCACATTTAAGTTGAATTTACCTAATTTTGAGTATACCCCAAACAACTCAAAAGTACCTTCCTCCACGGAAGACCTCGACTGAGTCGAATCTCTCGTTTTGTTTTTGGCAACACTAATAAGTGCGAAAGCGACGCACAATTCAAAAGTATTGCGCACTTCCCACCAACCTGGACTCCGCACTTTCAAAGTGCGAGTGATCTCAAAACTGCGAGCTGTCAAAACACATGTATTTCCAGTGATAGATATGGTACTTTCATAGACAGACCATTCGAACTAACCAGTCTATGAGAAGAATTTAATGAAAGAGTGGTAAGTGCGCAGTGCGGTTAGAATCCAGTTTTTAGTGCCACAAACAATAAGTTAAAAGAACTTATTCTGCAGGTTGTTTTATTTAACCGTGTAGTTTTTCTAGTTGTTTCTAAGTATACTTTATAAAGCTCAGCCGAAAACGAGCCGCAGTTCTGATTGGTTTTAGTTAATATTCCGGCTCCAGTGCTACAACCGATTCGTTTTCCAGCTGAACTTACTGGATGGAGATCCAACATGGTAAGGCTGGGTTACACAATGGAATCGCTGTCATGAATCGCGTTAAAAAACCTTTTCGCCGACGCCCATGCATCGACGGACTTTTTTTATTATTTTCTGCTTGCGTATCATCAAATGTCAAATTATCAATAGCAAAGTTTTCAAAACATTGCCAAAAAAGTGAAACTGCGAAGTTAAATGCTAATTATCACGAAATAAACCATTTTTTCAATATCTTTTTGGTTCGCGTCGCAGTGCGGTATAAATTGACATAGTTTTCCGATCAAATTCGGAAGCCTAAATCGCAAACGATGTCTGAATCTTACGGTAAGCATACAGCGACCATAGCTCACCATATAGGCTCAATTAAATTTTGAGTCACTTGTTTTCGAACGGGATCTCTGCTGCTACTGTCGTAGCAGCAACAGAGCGTGCTTCCGTAAACTAATATTGATATTCCGATTTATACGTCTACTTTGGACTCATCACTTTTTGCGGTTCCTCGCTGTGTAATATTGTTTCTTTTGTTTTATTCCTTCGTCGCAGATTATCTGTTCAAGTTTCTCATTATCGGCCGTGCTGGAAGTGGAAAATCGTGTCTGCTGCATCATTTCATCGAAAACAAATGTAGGTCTATATGGTTTACTGTAGCTTTCGTGTGAATGCAACAGTGTATGTGGGTGGTAGTGGTTCAGAACTCATTCGAAGCGAAGTTCTTCGTTGTTTACTGTGCTGGTTATCATGACCTTGTAGCAGGCAGTGAAAATAAAATGCACGGTTTTGCAATGGAGTCGACTTTTTCATTGATTCTTAACTGCAACCACTGTTTGAATGTATTTTACAGCGTTTGATTTGTTTATTGATCAAGCGGTTTAAATCGTTCCATGTTTCGTTCCCAGACAAAGAGGACAGTTCTCACACGATTGGGGTTGAGTTTGGTTCTCGCATCGTGAATGTCGGCGGTAAATCCATAAAGCTACAGATTTGGGACACAGCCGGCCAGGAGCGATTCCGTTCGGTCACACGATCCTACTACCGGGGAGCCGCTGGAGCTCTGCTGGTGTACGACACAACTTCCCGCGACAGTTTCAATGTACTGTCGAGCTGGTTGAATGATGCCCGAACACTGGCCTCGCAAAATATCTGCATCCTGCTGGTTGGTAACAAGAAGGATCTTGAGGAAGAACGAGAAGTGACATTCCTGGAGGCGAGTAACTTTGCACAGGAGAACGAGTTGATTTTTCTGGAGACGAGCGCCAAAACTGGCGAGAACGTAGAGGAAGCATTTCTAAAGTGCTCGAAAACTATTTTGGCCAAGATTGAGACCGGTGAGCTGGACCCGGAACGGATTGGCAGCGGCATTCAGTATGGTGACACATCGATGCGCGGAGGAGGAACAGGAACCGGTCTGGCGAGTGGTGGTCAGCAAAGTAGCGGAAGACGCCGAACGCCGGATTGCATTGGTAGTTGTCGTCCGTAGAGCTACCGGATGAGAGCATTTATGGTGCGAAAGACGAAAGCTGTTCTGCTTACCTACACAACTTTCTCTCTATTGTGAACTATCGAAATTTGTAGATTTTAATGGACTGTCCGAGTAGAGTGACGGGAAAAAATGGTGACTGGGTAAGTAATTCACACACGTACAATAAATCGTTGTGAACTTTTTTGTTCGTCTTTAGTTTGCCGATGATCTGGAGATGACTGTGGAAGACAAAAATAGTATGCTATAATTTGAATTTTCTCCCTTTATTATTGATATTAATCCATACGAAAATTTACAATGTGTATGACATTACCGCGAAGTACCGTCTGATTTATGCAATCAGTTAAATTACAATCTCGAATTTGTGATCCTGAGTTTCCGGGCTAAGAAAATTATTTACACTTGCACTGGACATTCGTTCGATTGCGGAGAGAACAACTTTTATCACTTGCCTTTTTAGTATTCATTCCTTACTTTCAAACATGAACTTATATTCCTTATAATAGCAGCTCTCGATTAGGCAACAAAACTACACTGAGATATGTTGATTGTTTGATGTAAATTAAGAATAAATTGTGTATCGTTCGAAGAGAAATCAAACTTTGAATAACTTTAATTGTTTATTTAAACTACAATTGATAATTGTGAAAGAAATATGTTCTAAACGTCTTTAGGACTAGTTTACCGATCGCTGGTTTGAATGCATAGTAGAACTAAAAGAACGCCTTCGTTCCTGCATTTTTTTTTTGGTCAGGAATTTTGAAACGGTCGTTGTCCATCATCTTCTTGCTGTAGTTTTATCACTAATTTGTGGTTGTTAACAGCTCGAATAAAACTTTAGAATTTCTTCAGCTGTGCAGGACATTGCATCTCGTGGTGGTTTGCTTCATACAACCGGTTACTTTCTTACTTTGAGTGTGCTTTGCTTTGTTGGCAGATAAATATTCAAAACAGATTTGAACCTCAACTTCCTGCTAGTGTCCGCCGTGATAGCTGGGCTGTCACGCGAGCTCTCTTGATTTACACTCTTCTTATGCCAGTTATTACCTAGTTCTTGTACTTTTAATAGTATCGGGGTACTTCGAATCTTTTACGAATATATCTCAGACTTCATCGTACTCGATCTTGGGCCGCCAGTGTCCAGTCTCCTTGTACGCCCGCCGCACACGCGGCTTCAATTGCACACTCATGGTTCATGCATCTCTATGATTTGACCGTCGATATTCCATTCACGAATCTGAACTGCCTGATAAACTGCTTTCACGTTCCAGACATTTCTTCACCCCGTTGAGGACCACTCTTTCCAAGAGCTTCTCGAGTGTATCCAGGAGGTATAATAACCTATACGATAATGAATCGATTGGTGGTTTCCCTAATTTGGGCGGCAGAATCATCTTGTGGATTCTTCATCTGTCTGGGTAGTAGCCTTCTTGCAGGCATTTCGTCATCAGCTTTCTTCACTTGTAAACCATTCGCCACTGACAGAAGCACGATTTGGAGACCTGCATATCTCCCGCGATTTCGGCTTCTAATACGCCGTACGGTGTCAGTCGGCTGCGTCGTCGGATTTAGCTTTGGCTCCAATTTTCTAGGCATTGTTGTAAAGCATGCCCTCGTTAACGTTTCCGTTAGCTTGGGTACATCCATGCTCGGAACGCCCCTATCTAGGTGAAGAGCATCGGCGAAAAGATTCTTGCCGAACCTGTTCGTCCAGTAAGGGGCTGTGGTAGCATAGTTGGTAAATCGATTGCCTTGTATGCAGCTCACCTAAGTTCGATTCCTAACCCCGCATATAGGGATAGAATTTTCTAACCTAATAAAAATGCGATGTTTGTAAAAAAAAAAAATTCGTCGCCGACGAAAGAAAGGCGAGGCCCCTTGTAGTTTGATATTGACTTCATTCAAATAGAGGAGAAATATTACTGGGCCGAGGTGACTTCCTTGCGGGATGCCGGATGTAGCGAAAAATGTTTGCAGATAGTGGAGGTGTTTTTTTGAACAAGAAAAACTATGCAACTGCGGCGGTTGATAATTTTAATTTTGATTGGTGATTTATTTTTATATTTTACCAGTGGGAGCTCTACAACAATATTGTAAATTCGTAATGAAGTATTAGTTTCTATAATTTTAGTAACCATTGAAATGAATTTAACCAGTTTTTTTTACTCTGATATATGAAATATTTTTGAGATTGGAAAGACTAATGGAACTATTTGCTGCACAGCGATTTTTTGATTAATAAAGTTTTGGGCGTTGTCCTCCTCCGTTATATTATTCTGAGCTACGATAACGACTATAAAAGCACTGGTGGAATAAACGATGACAACAACATAACTGTTGATTTTTAGAAGTAATAATTGTCAAACAAACAGTCATTTTTATTAGACACGACTTTTGTGACAAAATTGTTTTCGGATATCATTTTGGAATGTGGAGGACAGTAGAAATAACGGGAAATAAGGAAAGTGACAGTTTCAGGATACGCTTGGAATATTTCGTTACAATTAAATAATTGTTGAAGATAATAAGCGTTGTTTGCGCTCCTGTTCGTCTGTGGATAGTATTTCCCAGTTAAAAAGATGGGTAGGTAATGTCAAAGACATAACCGAAGTGAAGTAAAGGGCGAACACGAAATTATTGCGACACATTCAACATTTAACCATTGGGTAAAAATCAACCAAATTTTGCACACTTTCTCATTGATGTGTATTGTTTACATGCTGTCAAACTCGAAGTCGTGTTTTTCGATTCAACGAAAATAGAGGTGAACCAACGCGAGTCGAGAGAACAAATTCTTTCCAAACACCATTTCCTGGAATTTCCTGACCTGTCGCACCGGCAGTTGGGAAAAATGTTCAACATTCACCATTCAACCGTCCCCAGAGTGTTGAAGCGGTTCCAGGAGCGGTTGACGTTGGACCACGGCAAAGGAGCTGGAAGAAAACCGGGACCGGAGAACAAAAATACGGAAAGAAAGGTAAAGTGGATGATTAAAGCAAATCCCAATGTCTCAAGCCGTGATTTGGCTAAAAAGATCGGCATGTCGCAGAGCTACGTCCAGAATGCAAAAGAAGAGAGCTGGACTACATACATACAAGGCACAGAACTTCCCAAACCGCGATGAGCGGCAACAATCGACGGCTAAAACTCGGGCACGGAAGCTCTAGGAGAAGATGCTGACAAAATATGGCTGCTGTGTGATGGACGACGAAACGTATATAAATGCCGATTTTAAGCAAATTCCAGGGTTGGAGTTTTTCACCGGCATGAGCAAGTTCTATGTGGACGACAAATTTAAGAAGAAGAAAATGTCGAAGTTCGCCTCCAAATATCTCATTTGGCAGGCCATCTACTCTTGCGGACTAAGGAGTGAGCCTTTCGTGACAAAGAGCACAGTAAATGGCGAGATCTGCAAATCTGAGTGCCTCGAGAAGCGCCTTTTGCCGTTCTTGCAGCAGCACGACGAAGGTCCGCTATTTTGGCCAGATTTGGCATCGTGCCACTATTTTAAAAGTGTCCTGGTTTGGTATGAGGCCAATTCTGTCTATTTTATTTCAAAGGACATGAATCCGCCAAACTGTCCGGAGCTGTGCCCGGTGGAGCAGTACTGGCAATGATGAAGCGGGAACTTCGGAAAAGCAAGAAGACAGTCAAAGACGAGAAGGACATGTTAAGAAAATGGAAAAAAAACTGAGAAACTGGTACCGGATGACACTGTAAAGACTTTGATGGAGGGCATCAAGCGAAAATGCGTTCAATTTTACACTCAAGGCTCCATCGATTAACTTTTCTTTTGATTTTTGAAGTAAATATATGTATAAAACTACCCTAAAACTTTGGTTTGATTTTAAACATTATAAGAAAATTGGCATGACATTTTCGGTGTCGCAATAAGTTCGTGTTCGCCCTTTAGAATACACTTTCGCATGATTGCATTAAATTCAGCTATCAAGTATTTCTGTTATTTATATATATGCTTTACCTACGCGTACATCACTTGCGATGCGTTTATGAAAATGAAATTTCGGTCCTACCTCGAAACTTGCAAACGTCCGCCCGAGACACATGTGTGTCCAAATTCAACTTCTAGGTTTGTTCCCAAGTTTCCAGTGGGTAATTATTTTTCCAGTGGATAGTACTACCTGTACTACTCACATTATTGAATAATTCATTACACATATGTACAGTCGGGTCTCCTACTATGCGGATTCCTACAACGCGGCCTCCTACTGTGCGGATTCCTACTGCGCGGTACCCGCGTTGTAGGATACCCATAGCTTATGGGATTTCGACTAATTGGGGCTGTGGCCGATTATTTCGTCCGTGTCAACATGTAGCGCCATACTTTCTTTGGCAAAGTTGTTGTACTCACTTGGGCCTACAACTTAGAGTAATTGGGTATCAAATTAGCTGAGAATCATGCCGCCAGGGGTGCTATATAAATCGAAATTCTCGTCGTAAATTCGACTATCATCAAATGGATTCAATGTCAAATATATCAAGATCCTGGGGAAGATCCTATCTTCGGGAAATTTATAAAAAAAAGTCCAGAGCTTCTGGATGGTAGAAAGTATAACTCGCAATTGCCCCACCAGGCGGCACTAGTGCTAATTCAAATATTCAACACATGTTAAAATAATTCTACATCTCAACATCATGATTAGATAGAGTAGTACTGTCTTCAGCAAAGTTACTCGAGAGGTCGAGGACTACCCAACGATAACAGATTAGTTTGGAATTCTCTCACTATGCGGCGCTAGTGAGCGTAGAAGCTTTCAACATTTGGTAGATTATGATATATCTCAAAAGTTTAATAACTTAGAAAAATTGTGTTTTCGGCAAAGTTCTCGAGGAGTTCAAAGGCTACTAGTTTATGGATAGATTAAACTGGAATGGACCCGCCAGGCGGCGCTAGTGAGCATTTTCTTTCAAAGCCTGTATCTCGAGATCATGATCATTTCGAAAGGTGGTGTCTTTGGCAATATTTATAGGTAGGTCGAGCTCTGTCCTACGGCGAAAAAATAGTTCAAAACTCGCCCACTAGATGGCGCTAATGAGAATGAAACTTTCTTAACATAGATATATTTCTGAAACGACGACAGTTGCGTTGATCCTCCATTTGCATCTCCGGCGTTGATTGCTCTCTTCTTTACTTAATGGAGTTTTCTTTTATTGAGGACGTCTGAAGTTTAGAACTTTGAAACATAATTTATTCAGGAAATATTTGCAAACGTATCTTAACCCATTCATGCCCATGTTGTTTGTGGACAACAACGTTTTTAAACAGCTATAACTTTTGAATGAGGCAAGATTTGCTCACAAAAACAATTAAGTCCAATAAATGTGACTATTGCCTTTCATTTGAGTATTAACATGTCGAAGGATCAGCTCTAGAACTGAAGTTATTGCAATTATTCTGATTGGATTCCGATGGAGCAGTGCTGCCAGGGACAGTTTGCGTTGACGTCAGAAAATGAATTTTTCATATATCTTCGTTATGTTGCAATATTATTGAAAACTGATAAAACTTATCAATTTAGACTGTCTTTGGCTACGTTTTCCACCTAATTGGACTATTGTAAATATTCTAGGAGAATTGTATTAAGCATTGGAAGGTAAAAATTGAGCAGCTTCTAGCACTGCGAGGGAAGCACCTTTCTTTACGAAAAAAGGCTTTTCGTGTTTCTTGATACCACCGTTTTCAAGGAAAAATAGTTTTGAAACCCTAGGTGTACTAGAAAAAAGTTGGTCATGAAAGGGTTAAAGCTACATGTTGCCGGCGCGATTCATATATCGCTACGGGAAAATTTATCCCTTTTAGTCCAAACGTTTTTCCCTATTCTCCTATTTTACGACTTAAATAAGGGCTCACAAAGCATGCGGTTACATTTGTACCGCTTTCTAAGATTTTATTGCTAACCTTACCACAGAGAAAGTGAGAAGGAAAACTAAAGCTAGCTAATCGGACTGCATATTGCATCCCTATGTAAATTAGGTGCGGGAGGTTGGTAAATAGACAGAGTGATCCCTTTTCTGTGTTCTTTTCATTCCATTTTCGGGATTTTAAGATCAACATCAACCTTCCCTACGCGATGCATCGATGCATTTCTTATACAAGGATGGCAATGAATAACAATCTCGTTTGCGCGGCAACAATTGCTAAAGTCGGATAATTTAGGAAAACGCTGTTTTTGGTAATGTTCCCCAGGGGAACAAGTGCTGTTTGACAATGTATAGAAAAATTTCGATTTTACCCACTAGGTGACGCTAGTGAGCACGAATTTTTCCTTTCAATTTCTGCATCTCAATATAAAGGCTGTTTAGAAGGTTGGTGTCTTCAACAAAGTTTCTCGAGAGGTCAAGGATTACCAAACGGTAACAGATTAGTTTAGAATACTCTCACTATGCGGCGCTAGTGAGCGTAGATGCTTTCAGCATGTAGTAGATAATGATATATCTCAAAAGTCTAATAACTTAGAAAGACGGTGTTTTCGGCAAAGTTCTTGAGGAGGTCAAAGGCTACTCGATTATGGATGGATTAAAGTTGAATGTAACCGCCAGTTGGCGGTAGTGAGCATTATTTTTCATATCCTGTATCTCGAGATCATAATCATTTGGAAGGGTGGTGTCTTTGGCAATATTCATAGACGGGTCGAGCTCTGTCTTAAGGCGAATAAACTAGTTCTGAACTTACCCACTAGACGTCGCTAATGAGAATGCAACTCAACATTATAGATATATTTCTAAAGTCCGATAATTTAGGAAAACGCTGTTTTTGATAAAGTTCTCCAGGGGGACAAGTGCTGTTTGACAATGTAAAAAATATTTTGGATTAACCCGCTAGGTGGCACTAGTGATCAAGCAGTTTTTTTTCAATTTCTGCATCTCAACATAAAGGCTGTTTAGAAGGGTTGTATCTTCAACAAAGTTGCTTGAGAGGTCGAGAACTACCCAACGATTAGTTTAGAATACTCTCACAATGCGGCGCTAGTGAGCGCAGAAACTTTTAGGACCTGGTAAATTATGATACATCTCTAGAGTGTAACTTAGAAAGATGGCGTTTTCGGCAAAGTTCTTGAGGAAATCATGGGCTGCTCTATTATAGACAGACTGAATTGGAATGGACCCGCCATGCGGCGCTTGTGAGCAAGTTTTTTTCAAATTTTATTTCTCGGGATCAGGTTAATTTGGATGGGTGCTATCTTTGGCAAAATTCATCGACAGGTTGAGTTTTGTGTTGCGGTGATCAGATTAGTTCAGAACTCACTCATCGCTAGGGAGAATACAACTTCTACTACGTAGTAGCTTAAGTCAAAAGTTAATTAAAATTCAAGTTAATGATAATTCATGAAAATGGTGTTATCAGACTAACGTGGATTTCAGTTACTAGGTGGCATTAGAGAGAAAAAAAAATTGTTTACGAATTTTAGCACCTCAAAATCATGAGAGTTTAGAAGAAGGCTTTCTTCAGTGAAATGTATCGGTAGTTATAGAGCTGTCTGATGATGGCAGATTGGTTTTGAATACTCTCATAAAGCGCCAGAAAATGGGTTGATGAATTTATCCTCTTATCCGTTTTGAGGCTACTTCAGAAATTTAAATAAAATTAACAAGAATCAGAGCAGTAAATAACCTATTCATAATCGAGTAGCCCTTACTCTTCCTCAAAAACTTTTCCGAAAACACCATCTTGTAACCCGCCAGGGTAACAATTTTGCACTGGGTGGAAATATACCCTTTTTTTGCGTATACACTCCGTAGAGTGTATTGTTTACGTAAAATTATGCTCACCGCTGTTCGGTACCGTTCACATTTAGTTGTAAATTTTTGTTCATTTTCGCGTTTGTGAACGGTTTTATTCGTACAGATAGGTTAGATAATTTTTGTTTTATGTTTGTGAATTAGTAACATAGGGCTTAGGTAGGCTACCGCTCTCCTCTTGCAAAAATTCGTGTGTACTGGTTATGCTGCTCATCGTTGACAGCTGTGCGACAAGGCGGTTGGCGGTTTGTGATAGTCGAGTGCGGAAGGCGGCCATCGTGTTAGAGTGGAGAGAAAGTGACGAACCACGGTTAAAGACAGACGTCGATTATTTTCGAAAAGGTTTACCGCCACAATAGCTTGTGAGCGAAGTGCGCGTGTGTGACGGAAGAGATTCCCGTCGAAAGTGCCGGCCCGTGGTTTGGGCACAGTGAAAATTACGGTGTCGGTTCGCCAACAGGGGTAAGCTAACAGTTAAGGAGTGTATTCGCTTCCCTGGCTAAACAAAAAGGAACCGTGACATCGACCGTTCTCGCTATAGAGGATAAGTCGAACGAGCCTAGCTCTCCTCTATAGCTAATAGCCAAGGAGAACGAAGCAGGGCGGACAAAGGTTCCCCCTGGGAAGTACACTGCGGTGACTTCCGGGATCGGTTACGGCGAGTAAACGGTCCGGCGATTTATCGCCAACGTCGCTAGGGAGGTTCCAACAAAGGAGCCAAGCTCACCTCCCTAGTTAAACGCCAAGGACCGCTGCCGGAGCAGCCAACGGAAAACGGGAGAACTCGGCCGTTGTAGTCCCGGCCGGTCGGATGAAACCGTCGCCTTCCTGCCAGCATCAGCAGTATCGGATCAGTAGTGACCACGAACAGCCACAAGGGAGAGTAGGCGAATAAACACGGTAAAATTAAATTTATTTGTTTTGTTTACCTTTTTTTTGTTGTGACGAAAATCCGAAATTCTGTAGAGGCACCTAGGCCGCCCTGAAAAGAAGGGTACGCCGGGCAAATTGAGAACCCGAGTAGTGGGCAAACCCCAACTTACATTTGGCGCACAGCGCAAAACACACTGAAAAAAATATTTTCCTATTTTGGAAAATATTTTTTTCTTCCGGAGTGTGGGGTGCTTCTACTAAATAGAGGATTTTCGTAGAACAGTGGTGAGGTTTCTTCCGCAATATTGTTCCGCGGTCGTATTATTTATTTATTTACATTTTTGGTATTGTTTTTTGATTTTTGCATTTTCTTTTTTTGTCCGAATTTGTGGATTGCGTTGTTTGTGTTTGGTCTGCCGGACGAGTAGTTTGAAGGTTGTGGTTATTATTCGGTTGCGGTGGCCAATCGCCTTGAATTCTCAATCCGGTTTGAGACATTTTTGGAACAGCTTGATTTCCTGAAATTTTAAGGGAATCGTTAGTGGGCGAAAAATCGAAAATAATACCGTGTCAGTACTTACATGCTTTGTGTCTTGGTGATTTCTTCCAATATAGCGCAAGTTATGATGGCGTTGGAGAAATTCAACCAAGCGTGTGTGTTCATGCGCGTCGATCATTTACATTTCGATGAGCTGGATTTTGAGTTGCTATCTCGAAGCATTTTTATCTCTCCTGATTCGGATCTTTCGGGTGTCCAGCGGCAGCGGCGTCTTCGGGGAATTTTGTCGCATGAGCGGTCGTCTCGGAGGGAATTAGTTCGCAATTTCCGGGGTGACGTTGGTGAAGAAAAGGAGATCTGCCTTGGTAAATTACTAACAATCAAGGAAGATCTCCAGTACCGGTGCCCAAACAAGGAGATTTACCGAACACGGTTGCTTCATTTGGGGTCTAGGCTCCAGGTTATCCGAAATTATGCGGCAGGGGAGGTCAACCAGGAAATTTCGGGGTTGCTGGAGGAAGTTCTAGCAGTTTATGCCAGTCATTTCAGTGACGAACAGGCAGCACTTCCTCCCGACAACCAAGAAGGGGAGGATGGAGAGATTTTGGGAGATTTGCTGAGTACAGACGTACCTGCAATTCCACAGGGATCCAATCCTTCCGATAACCAAGGATCTCTTTCTAAACAGCTCGTAGGGGACGACCTGCTGCGTGTCTTGTGCGAGATGAGGGACGAGATTCGACAATTGCGACAGCAATCCGACGATAGTAGAGCCCTAGCGTCTCAGGGGTCTGATGCTTTTTCAAAAGCTACTGAAACGCTAATGGGTGGGATTGCTTCACTGACAACTATTTCGTCAGTTTTAAGAAAGACGGTTCAAGAAGTTGTCTCACTTCGTGAATCCGTCAGTGAACTTCGGGCACTAGTACATCAGAAGGAAAGTGCTCCCGAGATGGATCCGCAGACCGATCTGGAAGATTTGCGTTTGATGGACGTACCCGATTCATTTGATGCACCAGAGATTCCTCGCCCAACACTGGCGCCCAGTCCCGATCAATTTGTGTTGAAGCGAGGATTCTCGGGTCAACAAAATCTATGTCCATCACTTCCTATCGAGAAACCGAAACAGAATACTGGATTCACAGCCCCGTACCAAACTCAGAACCAGCCTTACGTTCCTGAATTGACCGAACAGCTGGCGGGACCATCATATCCGAACTTTTCGATATCCACCAATGCGGGAAACGGACCGATAGTGGCCCCCAGGAATTACTCGCGAAACCCGCAACGCGTCGCTGATTGGAAGATTCGGAAGTATGCTGGAACTGATGAAGGAACTGGACTTAATGAGTTTTTGGACACCGTAGCAAATTACGCTGCGTGTGAACAAATGTGCGAAGATGAACTTTTCAATTCTGCGATGCATTTGTTCACTGGCAATGCTTTGACCTGGTATCAGGCTATGCGTGCGCAAAACCGGTTGTTTAACTGGAACCATCTTGTTTGCGAGCTCAAGGTAAATTTCGTACATCCTGAACTTGATGCTACGCTCAAAATGAAGGCTCTCCAGCGCCGGCAGATGCGTAACGAATCTTTCCAGGAATACTTCCTGGAAATGGAAAAAATATTTCGTGCTATGACGGTTCCAATGGCACCGAGCGAAAAACTCGACGTGCTCAAGCGGAACCTGAAAGCCGATTATAAACAAATGCTGATTCTCAGGCCAGTGAACACGCTTTCAGAATTGATGAGTCTTGGTAAATCGATCGACGCCTCCAAGACGCCGATTTATCAGAAAGTTTTCGGTTCTTCTCGGGAAGTTGCTGCTTATTCTGATAATCCACCACAAAACAAACAAAAACAAAATAATCAAAACCAAAAGGGAGGTGGACAGAATAACAGCAACGCAAAATCCAAAACGTTTTGGAGCAAGAATGCCAAACCGGCAGGTCTTGATTCAAACAAGCCTCCTGACAACCAGAAAAAGAAACAGCAAGGGAATCAGGATGGCAAGAATCTCGAGGGAAACAATCAAAAACCAATCGAACCACCGCAGAAACCTATAATGTGTCTGGAGTATCTGGTGGAAAAGCATCGTCCTCCCGTGCTCGGCGTCTGCTACAATTGTGGAGACAAAGGACACGGATATGAGGAATGCCGGAAACCAAAACGGGTCTTCTGTATCGTGTGTGGGTTTAAAGGTTTTGATGTTTCTCGTTGCCCTTACTGCCTAAAAAACGGGATCAGAACCAACTGAAGTCGCAGTTGGCAGTAAAGCAGCGCTCCAAAGAACAACTAACAATCCATCCCCAGATTTACGACAGTTTTCGACCGGCTCGTGATGAGGACTATGATAATTCGTTGTCTGTCGAAACCATCGTCCTTGACGACCCGTTCGATAACCGTCCATTTGCAATAGTCGCTGTGTACGGCAAATCCTTCAAAGCCTTGCTCGACAGTGGTAGTAACGCCACAATTATAACTAAAAAGCTATACCGAAAGTTTTCGAAAAGTCCCTTGAAAAGGTTGGAACGACCATTCGAACTACGTTCTGCAAATGGTCAATCCTTACCAATCATTGGACAAGCGTATCTCCCGTATACTTTTCAAAATTTGACAAAGGTCCTATGCACTCTTGTAGTAGAGCATCTGACCGTCAACTCCATTCTAGGTATGGACTTTTGGCGCGCCTTTGGGATTTCTCCTGAGATACAAAACTGTGCTCTGTTGAACTCAGGTCAGGAATCAGAAGACGATGAAGAAGATGAAGTACCGCGTGAGTCGATACTCACTTCGGAACAGTTAGCGCGCGTAGAAGAAGTAAAGAAGTGTTTCCAGGCAGTAAAGCCCGGAAAGCTAAGCCCAACCTCATTCACAGAGCACAGGATTGTCATCAAAGATGAATTCCAAGGTGCGGCACCCGTTTGCCGATATCCTTATCACATGAGCCCAAAGAAACTGTCAAAGGTCTGGGAAGAGGTTGACCGATGGCGGTCTATGGGAATTATCGAGGAGTCTGATTCGGATTGGTCGCTTAATATTGTGGCGGTCACGAAACCAGACGACTCAATCCGCCTTTGTCTAGACGCTAGGCCTCTCAATGAGCGTACTGTACGGGATGCATACCCTCTGCCCCACCCTGGGCGAATATTGGGCGGCTTACCCAAGGCGAAGTACCTGTCTACCATAGACTTGAAGGAGGCCTTTCTCCAGGTACCCCTGGCTAAGGATAGTCGCAAATATACCGCTTTCAGTGTTCCCGGCAGGGGTATGTTCCAATTTACCCGTCTACCATTTGGTCTCGTCAACAGCCCCGCTACTCTGGCGCGACTGATGGACCAGGTTCTAGGACGAGGTAAATGGGAACCTTACGTTTTCGTCTACCTAGATGACATCATCGTGGTAAGCGAAACGTTCGAGCATCACATACAGTTGCTCAAAGCAGTGGCCGATTGTCTAGCAAGAGCCAATCTAACCATCAATTTGGAAAAATCCCGTTTTGGAGTCCCCGAACTAAAGTTTCTTGGTTATTTGTTGAATCGGGACGGACTCAAGGTCAATCCTGACAAAATTCAGCCGATTCTCGACTACGAGAGACCGGTTACCGTGACGAAACTTCGTCGTTTCCTCGGGATGTGCGGTTATTACCGCCGTTTCATTGATCGGTTCAGTGAGGTCACTGCTCCCTTGACCGATCTGCTCAAAACGAAAACCAAGAGCTTAGTTTGGAACTCCGAGGCAGAACTCGCGTTCCTTAAAATTAAGGAACTTCTAGTCACTCCTCCAGTTTTAGTCCCACCAGACTTCTCCAAAGAATTCATTCTTCAGACAGACGCTAGTGACGTAGCAGTCGCTGCTGTTCTGGTGCAGGAGTATCCCGAGGGTGAGAAAGTAGTTGCTTACTTTTCGCACAAACTGACCACTCCCCAAAGGAACTATCATGCAACTGAAAAGGAAGGTCTGGCGGTGATAATGGCGGTTGAACACTTTCGAGGTTACTTGGAAGGTTATCATTTTCGACTGGTCACTGATTCGTCAGCGATTACATGGATACTGAAGATTAAACCAGTTCACGTTTGAGTCGTTGGAGTTTAGAATTGCAACTCTACGACATGTCTATTGAGCACCGGAAAGGCAAGGACAATGTCGTTCCAGATGCGTTATCCCGGGCCGTAGCAGCCGTTTCCGCTTTGTCCACCTCAGACTGGTACTGTTCCATGAAGTCCAAAGTTATCCAAAATCCTGACGACTATGCCGACTTCAAAGTAGAAAATGATCAACTTTTCAAGTATGTAAACTCGAAAGTTGTTCCGTGCGACTCGCGGTTCAGTTGGAAACTCGTCCCAGCACCCGAGTTCCGTCAAGATTTGATTCAACGTACCCACGAAAATTTGCTTCACGTGGGATACGATAAAACGATCCACGAAGTGCAGTTGCGATATTACTGGCCTCGTATGGGATCGGAAGTACGAAAGTTTATTCGAGAATGTGGGACGTGCAAGGAAATCAAAGCTCCTTTCGTCCCAGTCCAGCCCGAAATGGGTAAGTCGCGTGCGACTAATGCACCATGGCGAATGGTTTCTGTGGACTATATTGGTCCTCTTCCAAAAAGCAAACGTGGCAATCAACACTTGCTTGTCGTCCTCGACGTCTTCAGCAAGTACGTCATGTTAACCCCCGTTCGCAAAATCGCTAGTACGTCACTCTGTACGATACTGCGCGAACAGTGGTTCAATCGCCATGGCAGCCCGGAAATTCTGCTAAGCGACAATGCCTCCACTTTCACCTCGAAGGAGTTCAGTCAATTCATAAAAGAAACCAACGTCAAACATTGGCTGAACTCCCGCTATCATTCGCAGGCTAACCCAGTGGAGCGAACAAATCGCTCGATAAACACCGCAATCCGGGCATATGCTCGAACCGAGCAGCGCAACTGGGATGTCCACATCACCGATGTGGAGCGCATCCTAAATACTACCGTTCATTCCTCCACTGGGTTTAGTCCTCATTTCATTATACACGGGTGTGAAATGGCATCTGCCGATGACTTCAGCAGGATTTCCGGTGAGGGTGACCTAGAAACAAGACACCAACAGATAGACAAAATCCGGGAGATTGTGGTCAAAAATTTGGCAAAGGCAAGCGAGGGCATTCGACATCAGTACAACTTGCGTCATCGAAAGTTCTCCAAACCTTTTGAAACGGGACAAATGGTGTACCGTCGAAACATGAAGTTGTCGAATGCACTCGAGTCGTACAATGCTAAACTTGGATCACAATACTTACCGGCTAAAATTGTCTCAAAAAAAGGTGTATCCTCCTACGAGCTGGAGGATTTAACAGGCAAAAACCTTGGAGTTTGGCCAGCAAATCTCCTTAAACCAGCATAAAACTTTTCCGTGCCGTCGGTGGACTGACGGTATGCTTTTATATGGATTGCTCACTTGGGAGTTTTCCAAAAGCAGCCGTCGGTTCCCGACGGCAACAACACGGACTTTGGTCCGAATAAAAAAACAATAAACATTTCTCCGTCTTCTCTATTTTTATTGTGGAAGACCAACTCTGCTGCGAGAAGGTTCTTCAACACCTTCTGGCAATTTTTCAGAGCCACACTCACGCAGGGTGGTAAACAAACACTCGCACGAAATATATGCTCTGGCCCCGGTGACGACTACGGTATGGTGGAATACTCTACTAAAAAAACACTAATCTTATACCGTGCCGTTCTCCCGGGCATCGGACGCATCTAAATACACTACCTGCCGTGTTCGGCAAACAAATACTAAAAATTCTTTTGCGCCCCACTCGCGCAGTGAGGTAACCAAATTATCCACTAATTTGCTTTGCTCCGGCGGTCGAGACGGTTACGGTAAAGAAAACTTTCTCACCAAACCAGTACCAGTGTTTGGAAGAAACAAAACGAACCTATACCAACATAAAATTTTCAAAAACCCCTTTCTGTGGGGAACACTCGCACCTACGGGTGCACTAAATTATGTAAAATCTCCTTGTTTGGAGCACAAAATCACTAGGTACTCCCTTTTACCATAGGGACACAAAAAAAACGCGCGGCTAATTCCCGACCGAAATAAAACACGAAATTGCGCGGAAACGGTATAAAAATCGCGAATAAAACAATTTGCGACCGCCAATTTCGCGAACTGTTTTGTTTTTATTTACAATTTTGATGATTCATTCATCATATCGAATGGATCATCGATTTGACACTTTCCTCGATGTTCGCACCAATGCTCTGCATCATGCAGGTGTAGCCCGATTCGGATCAGGATGGTATGGGTGTTAGGGAGAGATGTGGGTTAAAACGCGCCACGCATCTACGATCTCGAATCGAATAACAAAATTTTATTTCGCATAATTTTGGGTTTGTGGTTCAACCTGGGGTGGTTCGTTTGATTCCAGCGGGAATCATTTTGATCTGTTTAAATTATGCGAAAGACATTCTTTGGTCCCTCTCAAACGTTTCTTTTGCCATGTACGAAGCGTTTTGAGGCGAAAAGGGACGAATATACAAACATTTTGTCCGGAATGTCTGCGAGTGGGAGAAATGATGACGTGTTAAGCGGTCTTGTATGTGTGAATGTATGAGTGTGGAATCGAACACAGTGAATGAATGCATGTGTGAATGATAAGATAAAGTTGTTTTGGGGTTAATTCGAAGTGCTTATCGGAATGTGAATGATCGAGCAGGCCAGTGATTGAGGATGAATGAATGGGATTGTATGAATGTATTTGGATTGAATCCCCAACACAAGTGTGTAGTACTGGTATCGTAAGGACACGTACGACATTTCTGGACAGTCGATGAAAAAGAACAATATAATGCCGACAACCGTTCCCCTGCAAGTTGAAACATTGAAAATTGTTAATGCCACTTGCAGAATTTCGGGATTTTCGAGTTGTTACCGATCTTGTATTCGGATTGGATTTAGGGTTCAACCCATAACCGAGTAATGACGATGGCTGATAGCCTCTCGCTTCGCGTATGCTGTCAGTATTATCAGGCCAAACTTGAGCAAACATTTCACCGATGAGGACACTCGGTCGATTAATTTTTTTGGATGAATTATTTATAAATTGCGGAAGAAATAATTAGGTGTAGTTAGTTTTTCTTTGTTTATTTATTTATTTATTCATTTCGTTCATTATTATTGTATCGGTGTTAGGTGTTAGGTTAGAAAAAAATTGTTTCCAATTTTTTTTCCACCCGGTGTGGGCGAGATTGTAACCCGCCAGGGTAACAATTTTGCACTGGGTGGAAATATACCCTTTTTTTGCGTATACACTCCGTAGAGTGTATTGTTTACGTAAAATTATGCTCACCGCTGTTCGGTACCGTTCACATTTAGTTGTAAATTTTTGTTCATTTTCGCGTTTGTGAACGGTTTTATTCGTACAGATAGGTTAGATAATTTTTGTTTTATGTTTGTGAATTAGTAACATAGGGCTTAGGTAGGCTACCGCTCTCCTCTTGCAAAAATTCGTGTGTACTGGTTATGCTGCTCATCGTTGACAGCTGTGCGACAAGGCGGTTGGCGGTTTGTGATAGTCGAGTGCGGAAGGCGGCCATCGTGTTAGAGTGGAGAGAAAGTGACGAACCACGGTTAAAGACAGACGTCGATTATTTTCGAAAAGGTTTACCGCCACAATAGCTTGTGAGCGAAGTGCGCGTGTGTGACGGAAGAGATTCCCGTCGAAAGTGCCGGCCCGTGGTTTGGGCACAGTGAAAATTACGGTGTCGGTTCGCCAACAGGGGTAAGCTAACAGTTAAGGAGTGTATTCGCTTCCCTGGCTAAACAAAAAGGAACCGTGACATCGACCGTTCTCGCTATAGAGGATAAGTCGAACGAGCCTAGCTCTCCTCTATAGCTAATAGCCAAGGAGAACGAAGCAGGGCGGACAAAGGTTCCCCCTGGGAAGTACACTGCGGTGACTTCCGGGATCGGTTACGGCGAGTAAACGGTCCGGCGATTTATCGCCAACGTCGCTAGGGAGGTTCCAACAAAGGAGCCAAGCTCACCTCCCTAGCTAAACGCCAAGGACCGCTGCCGGAGCAGCCAACGGAAAACGGGAGAACTCGGCCGTTGTAGTCCCGGCCGGTCGGATGAAACCGTCGCCTTCCTGCCAGCATCAGCAGTATCGGATCAGTAGTGACCACGAACAGCCACAAGGGAGAGTAGGCGAATAAACACGGTAAAATTAAATTTATTTGTTTTGTTTACCTTTTTTTTGTTGTGACGAAAATCCGAAATTCTGTAGAGGCACCTAGGCCGCCCTGAAAAGAAGGGTACGCCGGGCAAATTGAGAACCCGAGTAGTGGGCAAACCCCAACTTACAATCTTTATAATTTATTAGACTTCTCAGCTAATTCATAATCTACCATATGCTGAAAGCTTCCATGCCCACTAACACCGCATAGTGAGAGTATATCCAAATAATCGGTCACCATTGGGTAGTCCTTGACCTATCAAACAATTTTGTTGAAGACACCACCTTTCTAAAAATCAATCAGCTTATGTAGACTGCTGTTACAGTTATGCTGTTGTTAATGAAGATCTAACACACGGTGTGGAAAAAAACTGCCTTTTTCGTTTTCGATTTTTGCCCTTTCTCTATTCAACCTTAAAGCTTTCAGTACACACGAGATATACATAAGAGGCGTTGCGGCTGAATTGAAAATTTGAACATTTATGTATTGTTTTCGTCTTCCATGTTTTGGGATATCATTTTTAATATTCTAAAGCCATTTTAGACTAATGAATAGAAATTCGATTTTTTTTTAAATTCTACAGTGGTGTAACCCCTTAAAACCGTTTTTAGATAAAATTAGTAATTATTATTTAACACAAATGTAAACACGGCTACCCATCGTTTTGCATTATTTCTTCCCACTTGCACAGCCAACGGCCCAAAGAAATCTATTCCGACGTATGTGAACGGTCGCACGAACGACGCCATCCTAGCAAGCGGTAGCGGCGCCATTCGGGGAACCTTTGGCGAAGCCTTGTAGATTCGACACCATTGACAAGCTTTGGCTGCTCTTCTCACCGCTATCCTAAGTTTCGGAATGTAATACCGTTGGCGTATCTCGTTCACGATGGTCTCCGGGTTACAGTGTCTGTACCTTCGGTGGTAGCTATCAACTAACAGAACGGTAAACGGATGCTTGTTCGCGAGGATCACTGGGAACTTTACCTCATTCTTCAAGTTTGGAGCTTCTCCGATCCTACCATCAACGCGAAGAATGCCGTTTTCGTCCAAGGTTGGACATAACTGATAAATATTGCTGCTTTTTCCAATAGAAATCTGCTCATCCACCGGCATTAGCTTGTAGCGGGACAATACCACCATCTCGTCCGGAAAGCTTTGCCACTGTGTCTCTCGAATAAGGTGGCGCTCAGCCTTCTGTAGTTCCTCAGACGTCAGCGGGCCTGCCGATGGTTTCTGACCGCTGGTACGCTGCTTCAGGATTTCGTCGAAACGATAAACGTTAGCGACGGCTCGGATAGCTCTATTTAATTGCAAAAAGCGTTCGAGCTCCACGATTCGTGTTGGAAATGGTACTGACTTGTGAGAATAGCAAGGACGCAGCTCTTCTTCTGTGGGTGACGAGAGAGTCACTTGCTTCGGCCATTCCGTTTCCGTAAGCAGTAGAAATACAGGACCCGTGAACAAAACGCTATTTGTAACTACGTTGGGACCTTTTCCCCACTTGGTCGCAATATCAGCCGGATTCTGCTTTGAGGGAATCCAACGTTAGTTTTCCACATCCGTTAATGTCAGCAATTCTCCTATTCTGCAAGCAACGAACTGTTTATGTCTACGATGGTCGGCTCGGAGCCAGGAAAGCACCGTGGCCGAATCAGTCCACAGCACCCTTTTCGTGATAGGCACAGCGTGGTTTTCTTCGACAAACTGCATCAGCCGTGCCCCTAGAACTGCGGCCTGTAACTCTAAGCGTGGGATAGACTGCGTCTTCAGGGGGGCTACCTTAGTCTTCGCCGCGACCAACACAATTTCAGGCATACCTGCAGAGTTCAGTGTACGAAAGTATGCCGTGGCACAGTACGCAGACTCGCTTGCGTCGACGAAAATATGGAGTTGAAGATCCTTATAACGTATGCTGCCTGCGTTTGGGAAATAACAGCGAGGGATTTTAAGATTGCGAACGTCTTCGAACAGATTCGTCCAATTTATTCACCTTCTATGTAGATCGTCGTTCACTTTTTCATCCCATTGAATTCCTGCTCTCCACACTTCTTGTAATAGGATCTTGCCATGTACTAAGAAAAGGCCTAATAGACCTAACGGATCGAAAAGAGACATCAAGCACCTTAACATCTGTCTTTTCGTGGGTCGCTCATTGCTACGGATCAGCGTTTCAATTTCTGGCTTCATCTCAATTGAGAAACTGAAGACGTCCTCGTGAGTTGACCACAGCATTCCTAGGACACGATCATACTCACTCGTCTTATCTGGTGTAAATTTCTTATTGCGTTGAGGCAATGGTTCTCCCAAACCGATCAAGACTTGGTTACTATTCGACAGCCAATTCCGTAACTCAAATCCATCATGCTTATGAATTCAACGCATTTCAGCGGAAACCTTTATCGCCTCTTCTACACTTTCGTAACTCTCTATAGAATCATCTACGTAATGATTCTGTACTATTCCGTTCACTGCTCGAGGGTACAGCTCCTTAAATTCGTTAGCGTTCTTGTTTTTGACATATTGAGCCGATGCTGGAGAGCAAGTTGAGCCGAATATCGCAACGTTCATTAGATAAATATCCGGGGCTCCTGGAAAAGGAACCGCTGCGAGTGGCGATCTGCCTTACGTATGAAGATCTGGTGAAACATCTTCTTTAGGTCGGCTGAAACGGCCACATTAAATTGTCTAAAACGAACTAGAACGCCTGGAAGAGACGTGAGTTGATCTGGACCTATCAGTAAGGCTGAATTGAGAGAATTCCATTTACAGTAGCTTTGGTGTCCCAAATCAGCCGAACCTTGCCCGGCTTCCGTGGGTTCACTACCACTCCTAGTGGTAAATACCAGACACGTCGCAAATCTGCACCGCCTATCTCGTTAACGGTTGCTCGATGTGCATAACCCTTCTGTTGGTAATCCTCTATTTGTTTGTGTAAAGCTTGCTTCAACTCTGGATTACGGCTCATTTTTCGTTCCAAGCATTCAAGTCGTCGAAGAGCCATGTTGTAGCTATCGGGAAGCTCTATGTGGTCATGCTTCCACAAAAGACCAGTTTCATACCGGGCACCGACACGAACTGTCGTTTCTTCCAGTATCCGAGAAGCGCGCTTTTCTTGGTCCGAAAGTAGCGGAGTGATTATTTGCATTCCGACGTCCTCCTTGGTGAAAAAATCCTTGACCAACTCATGAAGAGCTTGATCTGATGCGCAGCCGCAAGCATGGCAGTTGACTGAAGATTGCTGACCATTGGCTCCCTCTCCTCCGTAGATGCACCAGCCCAGTCTAGTTTTCACAGCTACTGGTTCACGTTTAAGTCCTTCCTTTATCTTCAGTGAGACCATCAAACTCAAATTGTTGACTCCTATCAGTATCTTCGGGACCGCATTTGTATAACTCGTAACTGGAAGTCTCTTCAGATAAGCATACCGCTCAGTTAGATGCCTGAATGACAGTGTTTGTATGGGTAGGGACAGCTCCTTCACAGTTTGCACTTCCTCTAATGAATACTTCCTTCCCCCAGCTGCTGAAACAACTAACGAAAACTGTTTAGAGTCTTTCTCCACTCTTGTTATATTCGCTGTCCACAGCAAACACAACGGCTTCTTTATTCCACAAACACCTAGTTGCTCGACTAAACTGTCCTCGACTAGGGTTAGCGTTGACCCGTCATCCAGAAATGCAAAGGTTTCCACCTTTCCTTTGGGTCCGTGCAACGTCACTGGCAGAATCTTAAAGAGTAACGACCGTTCATCCACACGGAGCGTGTAGTTTTCCGCGGTATTCACTCTAGACACGATATTTACAACTGCCTGTGAAGTCGTCTCGTTATTGCTGCGAGACGAATGTAGGAGCGGATGATGACGGAACTGGCAACCGTTCGTTCCGCAGAAACTAACTTTCCTACAGCTTCTTTTTCCGTGGGAGTTCAGACAATTTCGACACAGCCCACCGGACTGCACACATTTCCAGCGCCCATCGACGGAAAGCGATTTGAACGATCGACACTCCTGAATACGGTGACCCATGTGCTTACAAGCAGGACATGGTTTCCCGTCATCCCAATTAGCTAACGAGCTGGCAGCGACATTGAATTCCGAAGCACTCAAGTTGTGACCATTTACTAGGACGGTCACAATACTACCCTTGGTCACTGAGTCAGCTAAAATTACATTACCATATTTATTGTCATTTTTTGTTTTGCGTGTACATAAATAACAGCGCACGGTCCCCGTTACGTGTTTGACGAGGCCTGTTCTTTGTGTACACCGGTAAAAATATTGTTAGTAAATGTCTAAGTAAAACATAAACGTCACGTCGGTTATCACTCCATGTTTTCATGTTTGAGTTTCGTTTAAGTTTTGCTTAGTAGTCCTGGTTGGTGTCAAAGTTAGATTTTGTTATTTATTTATTTATTTATTTATTTATTTATTTATCTATTTGTTATTTATTCGTTCATTACTATTTATTATATTTATTGAATTACTCATTTTGTATATACAATCTCAATTTATATTATACTTAATTATTATATCATACTATCTCTTGTTATTCTATTAAAATATTATGTAAAACTGGGAAACAAGTTACATGTATTAAAATATTTGTCATTCGCTATAAAAATTTGAATTCAAAAAAATTATATTACGACGCCAACCCTAAACGATAAATGTAAACGTCTGTTGTCATCATCATAACGTCTGCCGTCATCATCATACTGTCATCATGATAATGTCATCGTCATCGAATGCGGGGCGGTTTGATGCGGGTGATCGGAGGCAGGGCCCGGAGGGAAACTGTTTGGAAACCGGACAAGGAGAGGATAAAAGGGTCCAGAATAGCAAGATCCGGTCTCTGATAGTTAATTGAACCCGGTGGAGTAAGTACCAGCACAAGCGGTCACACGTCAAACGTGCCCGCGAGTTTCGTTCGGTAGCCAGTATTGTGTGGAAGACCGGTCCGTGAAGAAAAGCCCTAAGCGGGCAAGTTATACGCTATTGTGTACGCCATTACAACCCTAGTACCTAAAGGGTTTGGTAGTTAACCGTTGTGAAGAAATAACTCGCTCGACTTTGTTGAACTCCTATACAAACAGTGCGCGTAGTGTCACTCCCCGGGTCGCTTTGTGTAAAGCCGGCCTTCGTATAAAAAAAACGGCCGAATTGCTGCTAACGAAGACCCCTCATCATCATCGTCATCGCCAGGCACTGACTGCACCCTCTCCGGCAGGCCCGCCGTTGATCGCCCCGCACCTCCCCTGGATTGCTGCATGTCGACCAACGAGTTACACGGCCGCAACGAAGCACCACGCGGTGCCCAACAAGGAAGATGTCAGCAAAATAAAATGCGCAAGTAAAATTATCCCTTTTTGTTTTAAAATTATTCCCTACCCCAACAAAAAGTGAAACTAAATTAAAATTAAATAAAAATGTCTGGTCTTTAAGTGTAATTTAGCTGTGTCGTCTATTTTTTTGTTAAGTGAGTCCATTTGCTTGTTTCCGCTCAGTTCGACTTCCGCTCAGTGACCTTTGGTATTTGAAGGGTTGAAAGTTCTCCCACGTGTAAATTTCCTCTGGAGACAATAAGAAAATGACCCTAGCCGGTGACTAAGGTGGTACGGCCACCTCGTGTAGTAAAAAGTGAATTGTAACAATTGGCGCCCAACGCAAAAAAATATTAAGAAAAAGTGCTTTGCTTCCAAGACCAGAAGCAAACCCCTTTTTCGTTGTGTCTCCCGGGGAAATTCAATTACTCGCGTAATTTTCATTAACGTTTGGTCATTAGGTCGATGTGTTGTCCAAAAAGCAGTCCGAGAGTAAAACTTCGAACCGTTTTAATGCGGATTCTTGCGAGTGATGAAAAAACCTGCAAATCATACGCCGTACATTGCAGATGTAGAGCAGAAATACTGATTGATTTCCTTTATTAAAAATAGGGTGGTTCTAAAATGATTGAATTAAATTGGATTTAATTGTATTTTTCTACTTTTTTGTGTTGTTACTAAGTTTATTTAAATTATCATTTCTAGGAGTATATTTAAGTGTTTGGTCGTTAACTTATAGTTTAATTAAAAATGGCTGCTTCACGCTTTACATTTGATCAAGCCAGTGAGTTGTTAGTAAATTGGTATTCTGATTTGAAAGTTGAATTTCTTTCGGATGATGAGCTTGACCATGAACTGATAGTTCGGTCTGTCATCATAGGGGAAAGTTTTGATCGAACACGCAAACGGAGATGGTTAAGGGATCAGCTAAAAGCTGAGAGGGAGAATTCGACTGAAAAACGTTCGCTCCACGTGTCAATCGATTCAGGCAAAGAGATTACTGTATGTACTCAAAAATATTCGGACTTGAAAAAGGCTTTGGGGCAAGAAGAGAATGACGACGCAAAGATGGCGTATTATGCGAGGATGTTGCATGTGGGCGTGCGCATAGTGACCGTTTTGTCTAACGCACGTGGCTCGCCCAATTTGCATAGTTTTTTACAAAATACACTGGTTGAATTAGTGGAAACCATTGACCCAATTTTCGGTAATTTAACAATTCCCAATCAGAATAATCAGGATAACGATGATTCGGAGGAACATACGCCAGACGAAGATGAAATAAATCAGGAAGCAGAAAACGAAGATCAGGAAAAAATTAACAACCCTAGGCAGTCAGTTTTATCGCAGGCTGACCTTGAATGGATCCACTCATTGCAGGCAAGAATAGTAGATTTGGAACACGAGTTAGCACGACGCAGGGAAGTAAAAGATGCCGGGACGCAAACCTTTTTTGACTTTGCCATGCCGTCAAATAGCCAATCGTACCGCAATCCTAATTTTCCTGATTCCTCTCCTGCTAGTTTTACATCCCTAATCCGCCAGAATCCTTTTATTTCCTCTTCAAATTACCCTAGATTTCAAAATATTAACCAGATTCCTTCAGAAATTCGTCCAACAATTCCGATTCAAAATGCCACATACTCCGTTCATTCCCTCCCTGGCAATAACCCACTTCCTATACCGAACCGTACGTCCGCAAATGCATATTCTATCCCTATTCAGAACCGCCACTGTTTGCCGGTATCTAAATGGAACATCACAAAATATAGCGGTGATGACCAAGGTTTGAAGCTGAATGAGTTTTTGGAACTGATTCAGGTTTTATCCCAAGCTGAGCACGTGTCAGATGTGGAACTGTTTGAGTCGGCAGTACATTTGTTTGCGGGATCAGCCCTTAAGTGGTATATGACTCAGCGAACCACAGGCAGATTGCTGAATTGGCAGCATCTTGTCTTCGAGTTGAGACGAACCTATATGCACCCTGATCTTGACGCCCTGATAAAAATGAAAATTTATCAGCGGAGGCAACAAAAACACGAATCCTTCCATGAATACTACTTTGAGCTAGAGAAACTTTTTCGCACGATGAGTGTGCAAATTCCCGAACACGAGAAAGTTCAAATACTTCAGCAAAATATGCGGGTTGATTATAAACGGCAAATGACATTCATCCCCATTATAGATTTGGAAACACTGGTCGCCGCCGGTCAGAAACTGGACGCGCTGAATTTCTCGGCGTACAACAAGGTCTTCGGTACCGAGAAGACTATTCAGGCCGTCCAAGGGACAGAGTCCAATCCCAAAAAGAAGGCAAACAAGCAACCACAATCTCAGCACAGTGAGCCAATCGCTACGGTTTCGCAACCGAATAGGAATGTTTCTAACACATCCACCAATCCTCAAAACAATCAGTCGCGGGCAAACCAACCTCCCCCAAAAAGTAATGAGCTCTCTCACAATGTGTCGACGAATCAAGGCTCGTCGCGTAATCCCACCGCCCGGGAACAGACTGCGATGTCATCTGCATGTCAGTCTCGCCCCCAAATTACTTTGGAAGATTTAATTACCGCGCACTCGCCCCCACCACCCAATACTTGCTACAACTGTGGAAGAATTGGACACCATGTAGCTATGTGCAGATTACCACGTACACTTTTCTGCAGCACTTGTGGTCTTCGAGGGTTCCCGACAAATTATTGTCCCTATTGTCAAAAAAACGGCCCGCACGCGAGCCAAATTCGCCGTTCGCAGTGCCCAGACGCGTAAACCAAATCTCTAGTCTCCCAAGGGTTCCCCCGCCATTCTGGGAAAATGCAACAGAGAATCTGTACCCCAAATCTTCAGAAACGTTTCAAATAATTTACCCATTTCCAAACGACAACCGACCGTATGTTTCAGTAAAAGTGTACGGCCTTTCGATTCGTGCCCTTCTTGATAGCGGTAGTAATCACACGCTAATCAGTGAAAAAATTTTCAAGCAGTTCAAATATAAAAAGCTGCATCGTCCCTCCAAAAATGTTGTCCTTCGCTCGGCTAGCGGAGATGAACTCCAAATTCTTGGGCAGGTTCAACTGCCATTTACACTCGAAGGTTGTGTTAGAATAATTCCGACACTGGTTGTGGCCAACCTTTCCATCAATTGCATCTGTGGTATGAATTTTTGGGAGAAATTCCTGATTCAACCCACAATGCATGATACCATAAACAGCGAGCGCCAAGCTACCGTCGCGGAAATCAATCAACCCACTCCCGAGACATTTTTAACTTCCAAAGAAAAGGAAGAGATTGAAAAGGTCAAGAGACAATTCGTTCCCGCGCGGGAGGGTGAATTGACTATGACTAGCTGTGCCCAACATCGTATTGTGCTGGCGAAAGAATGGGCAACCAAACCCCCCGTTCGCCAGTTCCCTTACGTAATGTCCCCTAAGACGCAAGATCTGGTTGCTGTTGAGCTTCAGAGACTCTTGGATCTGGGAATTATAGAACGAAGTAGTTCGGATTGGTCGCTCAATTGCGTGCCAGTTATAAAGCCAAATAAAGTGAGATTGTGTTTGGATGCTCGAAAAATTAACGAGAGAACAGTTCGTGATGCGTACCCTTTGCCCCACCCTGGCCGTATTTTGGGTCAACTACCGAATGCAAGATATTTGTCTACAATAGACTTGTCGGAAGCATTCCTCCAAGTACCTTTGGATAAGGAATCGCGAAAGTACACGGCATTTAGTGTACAGGGCAAAGGGCTGTTCCAGTATACCCGTATGCCTTTCGGTTTGGTTAACAGTCCGGCCACATTGGCCCGGCTGATGGACAAGGTTCTAGGTCACGGTATACTGGAACCGTACGTTTTCGTTTACCTCGACGATATCGTCGTGGTAACGGAAACGTTTGCGCATCACCAACAGCTCTTAACTGAGATTGCTCGTCGCTTGAAAGACGCCAATCTGAGCATTAACCTCGAAAAATCGAAGTTTGGAGTGACCGAAATTCCCTTCCTTGGTTATCTTCTACGCACCGATGGTCTTAGAGCCAATCCAGACAAAATTCGCCCTATTGTCGAATATGAAAGGCCTAATACCATAACCAAGCTTAGAAGATTTCTAGGAATGGCGAATTATTACCGGCGCTTCATTCCGGATTTTAGCGGGGTCACTGCTGCCTTATCGGATCTCTTGCAGTCAAAATCCAAAACCATTCGTTGGAGTGAAGCGGCTGAAAAAGCATTCTGCCAGATTAAAGAGCGTCTGATCTCTTCCCCCGTCTTGAAAAGCCCAGATTTCAGTCGCCAATTTACCATACAAACGGATGCAAGCGACGTGGCAGTGGCAGGAGTGTTAATACAAGAGCAAGATGGAACAGAACACGTGATTTCTTACTTCTCGCACAAATTAACCACACCTCAAAAAAACTACCACGCTGCTGAAAAGGAGGCTTTGGCGGCAATCTTATCCATCGATGCTTTCCGCGGGTACATTGAGGGGTACCATTTCACCCTCATTACCGATTCGTCCGCCCTTACACACATCCTGAGTACCAAGTGGAAAGTCGGATCTAGATGCAGCAGATGGGCGTTGAACCTTCAACAGTTTGACATGACCGTCCGGCATCGTAAGGGAAAGGAAAATATTGTGCCGGATGCCTTATCTCGAAGCATCGCGACAGTTGTCGATTCCACTTGGTATTCTTCAATGTTAAGCAAGGTAACCGACCGCCCCGATGACTTCGTGGACTTTAAAGTGGAAGATGGCCAACTTCACAAATTCGTCACTTCCCACAACAATCCTTGTGATGCTCGGTTTGAGTGGAAGCTAGTTCCTCAGCCAGCGGAGTATAACAAGATACTCGAACACTGTCACGACGCTTGTTTTCACCCCGGGTACGATAAAACACTCGCACGAGTTCGACAACGGTTCTACTGGCCCAAAATGGCAGCAGAAGTTCGTCACTATATACAAAAATGCACAACGTGCAAAGAAGTAAAGGCTACGTCTGCACCGATGGCCCCTGAAATGGGAAAAATGAGAATAGCCACACGCCCGTGGCAAATAATCTCAGCCGATTTCATTGGCCCCCTCCCCCGCAGTCGTCGTGGTAGTCAGCACCTGTTGGTAGTTTGCGATTACTTCTCCAAGTGGGTGATGCTCCAACCGGTGAAAAGTGTCGCTAGTTCACCAATGTGCAATATTCTGAGAGACCAATGGTTTCTGCGAAATTCGGTTCCAGAGGTCATAATAACCGACAATGGTAGCAGCTTTGTCTCTAAAGATTTCAAAGAACTTTTAGAGCGGTTCGGAATTGCACATTGGTTGAACTCGCGATACCACTCACAAGCAAATCCAGTTGAGAGAGTAAACCGCACTATCAACGCTGCTATCCGGACGTATGTCAAGGAAGACCAACGTTTGTGGGACACACGAGTTCATGAAATCGAAATGGTGTTGAACACCAGTGTTCACACTTCGACTGGTTTCACGCCGTTTTTTATAACTCATGGTCATGAGTTTTCGGAAGCTGGAAGCGATCACAAGTTAGCACGAAACAATGAGAAGCTTACCACAGATCTGCTTAACGAGCGTCGTAAACGTATGTTTTCCCGTATCTACGAAATAGTTACCACAAATTTGGAAAAAGCGCATAAATCGTCCCAACACCGGTACAATCTTCGTCATCACCGGTTTTCCAAATCATTTGTGGAGGGACAATTAGTGTATCGCCGGAATATGAAACTGTCCAGTGCCGCGGAACATTATAATTCCAAGTACGGCCGGCAATTCCTTCCCTGCCGCGTAAAAGCAAAACTCGGGTCATCCTCCTACGAGCTGCAAGATTTCAGTGGAAAAAGTCTCGGCATTTGGCCGGCCACTCATTTAAAGCCTGGTTAAACATTTCTGCTCGTACGGGACGGTGAATTATACATTAAACAAGCCGTCTGTCTTATTTATTTTCGTCTGGTAACAAAACTTATTTTCGGCAGTGGATAATCCGCTAATTTCGTCGTTTATATATTTACAATTCGTCCTTCCGCTCGCCATAATTGTAGTCGTTAATTTAATTACACTCTACAAAAGAGAAAACAAATTAATACATACAGTATACTTACCTGAAAATCCTTACAAAAACAGTTTTTCTGTCACCGGTTTTAATCAGCACCAGCACAGTTTAGCCATCATTGTATATGTTGAGAAATTTTGACAGATCGGAAGAGTCAGAATGTATCAGGGTTGCAATTCATCGACTAAAGCAACCGAATCGAAGGAGCGTATGCAGCCAGTTTTATGTTGTCGATGTACACTTCTAGGGTGAATGAGTTAATTCTGTGCAATTTCATGTTTTCTCTCATCAATCGAGAGAGTTTTAGAAATTTGCCATGAGTTGACCATTCACATTTCATAAAAGTATCTTTGACTCTTGATGAGAGTTGCAAAGAATACAATTTAGTATTAGGGGCCCCTAGCATAATCCATTTAGAATAGTAAATTCAGGAGTGATTGAGAGAGTGAATGATTTTGTATGTGTCGAGGGTGCATGAATGAGAAATTAGGATGAATGTAATGAATGATATATTGAAAACATACGTTTTGGTCCAAGCTAAAGCAAACTTGAGACAGAAATGAGTGGAGAAAGATAGTTAAATCTGTTTCTATTAGCTACAGTGTTTTGGTGTCAAACAAAGTGGTTTGACTGTATTGGTTCCCGTCAGTATTTCTGCTCAACATTAGCAATATGGCGATTCTTATTCTGACGCACAATAAGCAATCTCGACAGCAAAACTCTCGTTGTCAACTTGGAAGGCTGGTGGATGGACAACGTCGTACCTGATTTTGACATACACATGAACTTATTACGGTGGCCAATCTCACCTGTACGAATTCACGTATTATAGTGGAAAAGAGCTCCTCTGGCCTATGGACAAATCATTGCACTATAATAGTACTGAACGAGGACAGGCAGAGAGCTACATTGCACGTGATAACCACAGATCAACGCGAAAAAAAAACACTTTGTTTTTTTTTCACCCGGCTCCGGGAAAATTGTGACCATTTACTAGGACGGTCACAATACTACCCTTGGTCACTGAGTCAGCTAAAATTACATTACCATATTTATTGTCATTTTTTGTTTTGCGTGTACATAAATAACAGCGCACGGTCCCCGTTACGTGTTTGACGAGGCCTGTTCTTTGTGTACACCGGTAAAAATATTGTTAGTAAATGTCTAAGTAAAACATAAACGTCACGTCGGTTATCACTCCATGTTTTCATGTTTGAGTTTCGTTTAAGTTTTGCTTAGTAGTCCTGGTTGGTGTCAAAGTTAGATTTTGTTATTTATTTATTTATTTATTTATTTATTTATTTATCTATTTGTTATTTATTCGTTCATTACTATTTATTATATTTATTGAATTACTCATTTTGTATATACAATCTCAATTTATATTATACTTAATTATTATATCATACTATCTCTTGTTATTCTATTAAAATATTATGTAAAACTGGGAAACAAGTTACATGTATTAAAATATTTGTCATTCGCTATAAAAATTTGAATTCAAAAAAATTATATTACGACGCCAACCCTAAACGATAAATGTAAACGTCTGTTGTCATCATCATAACGTCTGCCGTCATCATCATACTGTCATCATGATAATGTCATCGTCATCGAATGCGGGGCGGTTTGATGCGGGTGATCGGAGGCAGGGCCCGGAGGGAAACTGTTTGGAAACCGGACAAGGAGAGGATAAAAGGGTCCAGAATAGCAAGATCCGGTCTCTGATAGTTAATTGAACCCGGTGGAGTAAGTACCAGCACAAGCGGTCACACGTCAAACGTGCCCGCGAGTTTCGTTCGGTAGCCAGTATTGTGTGGAAGACCGGTCCGTGAAGAAAAGCCCTAAGCGGGCAAGTTATACGCTATTGTGTACGCCATTACAACCCTAGTACCTAAAGGGTTTGGTAGTTAACCGTTGTGAAGAAATAACTCGCTCGACTTTGTTGAACTCCTATACAAACAGTGCGCGTAGTGTCACTCCCCGGGTCGCTTTGTGTAAAGCCGGCCTTCGTATAAAAAAAACGGCCGAATTGCTGCTAACGAAGACCCCTCATCATCATCGTCATCGCCAGGCACTGACTGCACCCTCTCCGGCAGGCCCGCCGTTGATCGCCCCGCACCTCCCCTGGATTGCTGCATGTCGACCAACGAGTTACACGGCCGCAACGAAGCACCACGCGGTGCCCAACAAGGAAGATGTCAGCAAAATAAAATGCGCAAGTAAAATTATCCCTTTTTGTTTTAAAATTATTCCCTACCCCAACAAAAAGTGAAACTAAATTAAAATTAAATAAAAATGTCTGGTCTTTAAGTGTAATTTAGCTGTGTCGTCTATTTTTTTGTTAAGTGAGTCCATTTGCTTGTTTCCGCTCAGTTCGACTTCCGCTCAGTGACCTTTGGTATTTGAAGGGTTGAAAGTTCTCCCACGTGTAAATTTCCTCTGGAGACAATAAGAAAATGACCCTAGCCGGTGACTAAGGTGGTACGGCCACCTCGTGTAGTAAAAAGTGAATTGTAACAAAGTGAGCGTTGACATTTCCTTTGGGTTTTGCTGTGTTCTTCTCGACGAAACTAGACTTTCCTTGGCTGCTTGCATACACTGTCACTTGACTCACTGATTTTACTACGCTTGGACATGAAGCTTCCGAATGTATTGAGATTAACTTCCGGAAATGCTTGAAGGTACGTTCCCCATTCCATTTGAAGATGTGGAGGGAGTTTCGCGACAAGTTCCACGAGAAGGGAAGGGTTTGACAAGTGCGCGGTTTGTCCCGCTGCTACCAAATGATCGCAGAGACTTTGGATGGACATCCCGAAATCGATAATTGATTGGAATTTATCGGCTTTCGGAGCAGAGGCAGAACGTACCTTTTCTAGTAGGGCTGATATTAGCAAATCTGGCCTTCCATAAAGCATATGCAGCGTTTCCAAAATTTGAGGCACCGATTCTGGAAGAAGCAATCGGCTTTGCACAGCTTCGTATGCTGCGTCTTTTAGACACCGTTGAAGACGGCATAAGTTTTCGGCACAGGAATACTCACAAGCTAGTGTAGAATTCATGAAATTGCTTATGAATACCGGCCAATCAGCGGGATTTCCCGAAGATTGGTAAATCGCGCGGCGTGACTTGCCTAGCGGCTAACTGCGAGTGCGAGGGGGCAAAACTGGCTATATTTGTATAAAGCATTGGTGCTTGCGATGGCGATAAGGCAATGCTACCAAATTGCTTCAACAGATGTTGTAGACAGTGATGGCATTTCACCCTAGTGATGCACTGGCGCGTAAGTGTGATGCCTACACCGAGGATACAATGATCACACACCACAGAAAAAAGCAGAACGCTCTTTCATTCGGAGCTGTATAGACCGATTTCAAGTGTGCGCTGGTGTTGAGGTAGTTGGGTGCGAGATAACCGTGCTCTCTTGCTCTTTAAATTCTCTGTGGCGCGCTCAGATAAAGTCACCACCGCGCGCGCCCCAGAGTCGCTGTGGTGTATTCACTGGCGTGGTTTCACTGGCGTGTATTCACTGGCGTGTGATCTTTGGTTTGTTTTCGTCTTACAAGCAGCATTGCGAGTGAGATTAATTTGATTTGCACAGGTTGTTGCGATTGATTTGATTTGCACAGGTGTTGTGTGGATGGTGGTAGCTTATTTCAAGCTTATATTATTTTCTACTGAAGATTGCATACAAGTTGCTTGGTAAAGCGAACGAGTTTATAAAGTATTGTTACACTACCTGCAAAACTAAAAGTACTCAGTCCTCGGAGCAATTTGGGAAAACTTTTTACGTATCATCGTATAGAGAGTTTTATAATGACCAGAGGCACCTGATATGCAAACTCGTGTTATAAGTATTAATAGTTTTATTATAACTTAATCCTACAAGTTTAAAATAAGGTATACGCTTGTGACGATAATTAATTTACATACAACATCACAATTGAGCGTACACCCGTTATTCATTTTTTTATTCGTCTATTATTTTGCGTGGAAATAGTTTAAACAGCAGGCGAAAGCGAATGTTTCAAGAGTTATAACAATGTTTATTATACGTATTCTAGATTTTTGCGTCAGTTAGTATTTTAGACCGTAATTATAATGCACGGATTCATTGCACGTAATATCAACAGCAAAACAAAGTATTAGGTATCTGGTAGTATCTGTCGGAATCTCTGTCAATCTCTATGAAATTTTCGTATTTTCAAGTAACAAGTAAGGTGTTTCCTCAAGTTCAAACAAGCGATTTTTGTGTGATAAATTATTCCTCATTATAACTTTCTTGAATGAGGTGTTTTATCAAAAAGGTAGTGTTGGGAAAATATCAAAATATTAATGTTCACAACAGAATCTTTTCATCGCCGATTTTCTAATAAAAAGTTCACTGATATAAAATGTCGCTACGGAAAAAAATCGTCAGTGAGCTTCAAGAGTGCCGATGTTTGGGAACATTATTCGGTTCAAGCAAATAGCGGAAGAAGAAAAGATCGCTTGCGAACTTTTATATCAACGAAAATATAGAAAAAAGTTCGCCTTATGAAAACATCTTGCACGATCCTCGAACAGGGGTTTTCCGAGGGATTTTCAAAGATTCAAAAATCCGGTAGATTAACATGATATAAAAAACTACGTTCTATAATATTACGGCGACAGCTCAATAGGAGAAAGCGTCAGGCTACTTCAGTGTCAACGAAGCTTTCTTCAGAAGCCATCGTGTAAAAAAAATTCATCAATCGACAGAATTAAAATGGGAAAGAATTAAAATGGTGCTTGAATGGTATGTTGTCAATATATATATATATATATATATATATATATATATATATATATATATATATATATATATATATATATATATATATATATATATATATATATATATATATATATATATATATATATATATATATATATATATATATATATATATATATATATATATATATATATATATATATATATATATATATATATATATATATATATATATATATATATATATATATATATATATATATATATATATATATATATATATATATATATATATATATATATATATATATATATATATATATATATATATATATATATATATATATATATATATATATATATATATATATATATATATATATATATATATATATATATATATATATATATGGAAAAAAGCAAATTCTGGTATGGTGGCCGGTTCTTAACAAAACGGTGTTTGTATGAAAGTTATATATAGTTGAGCTAATGTATCTATAGTTGCATGTCCCATAGGAGCCGTAATTAGCAATGTCTATATTAATGATACATGGTAGTGGTAATGGTACAAGAAGTTTCACATACATAAATTGGTTAATAAACAATCTTAACATTTTTTATCATTTTTGGGGTTAAATGCTTTCGTTTAATATATTGAAATCGCCCATAGAACTTCATCGATTTTTTAGCAGAATTTTTACTCAAATATTCTAGTTCTTTGCACACATACCAAAGATACGTTGAATGATTTCCCATATTTGCAATTAAAATTTTAGGGCAGTTCATAAGACACGTAGAACAACTTTCAACATTCTGCTTTTATTGCACTATATTATTAGTCTAACTAATGCTATCGTTGTAATTCAGTACAAGTGTAGATTTTCAAAAAATTTATATTAGAATTAGAACGAAATATTTTTTTGTATCGCTACGTCGCTCGAGAATAGCCAAAAAAGCGTAAAATATTTGGCTTTTACTGACCCAAGCATGACTAAAATGCGACTCACACCTTAAGTGTGGAACTATTAAACTATTATGTATTTACTTTGTTAGCATTACTAGAGCATTCGAAATTGATAAATTTTGAGAAAATGGAATATGTTGAGGATAATTAGTATTGTCTGATATAATTTTACTAAATATCCATAAAAACCTCTTTCATCAGGAATCAAATCCTATATTTCTGTTTATCAGAAAATTTGAATCACCTAATTGGACTAAGAATAAAAATCACGGAAGTGTACTCGATAACGTGTATGCATGAATACTTACAGGTGAATTGATTAATATATGTATAGAATACGAAGTTTACGTTGATTTTTGGGATAAACGTAGATCGTATTCCTTTTTCGGATCGAAATGAAAACAAAAGCACATTCTCACGTCACGAAATCAACTATAGGTTCAAGGTTTACACAAGAAGATTTTTATTCGGTGGGGTCATAAACATCCTCTGATACATAAACTTAATATTATAAGTTTTACAAATTATAAAATCACGGTAAACAGATAAACGTTCTTTGGAACAATTTAGTATGCACTGCAAAGACGGTGGATTTGCCATTTTGAACTTCTTTGCTATACTCGTACCCGAACATGTTAGGTTTTAATTTTAATTCTCTCTCTTATTATTCCATCGCATGGAAATTCGAGAGAAAACCAGCTAATTTATGTAAATGATGGCACAGAAGAAAAATGCCGTCAAAAGATTCCAGAACTAATTATTGAGGGGTTACACCACTATAGAGCACGAAAAATAGGCATATTTCGGGAATTTATCTTGACGCAATAATGAGATGAATCGAGATCTTGTTTAACTTTCCGGCAGTGCACGCTGCTCTGAAAATCTAGCGAACCCGTCTTAAAGCATCAGCGGCTGCTCGTTCAGTGGGCCATAAGTGCGACTTCCAGAGGGTTAATGAGATATATAACATTACTTTATTGCAAAAAAAATGATTTATTCGAGTAATTTCGTCACAAGTTGGCGGCTGTGCAGCACTTTCCCGTCGGGGAGTTTTTTTTGGAAGCGGTCCACGGCCGGAACTCTATGTCCCGTAATTTTTGATCCAGAGCCAAAAACCAAAGCTTTTTAAACTTCTTAGAACGACAGCAAGCAGCATACGTAAGATTTTTTCTATGTCTTGATTTTTCGCGAAATGGCACATTTTTTAGTCGAAAAACGCTGAAAATGTGTTAAAAATCGACACAAAATTTGCTTATTAAAAAATTATGCAATGAAAAAATTAATTCATACGTACATCGCTGGAGAAAGTAATCTTGAACATGCTGTAATAATTTTAGGCTCATCAAAAATCATTTGTTCGAGTTACATTTCCGGCCAGATCAAAAAAAAAAAAAATATTTCGAGAAAAATACGGTTAACGTTTTCAGTATACTCGAGGTATACATAAGAGGCGTTGCGAAAAAAATTGAATATTTATTTATTGTTTTCGCGATTAATTTTTTGGAATATCATTTTCAGCATCCTAAAGCACCAGTAAACAAAATTCAACCAATAAATAAAAATTAAATGTTTCAAAAAATCTACAGTGTTGTAACCCCTTGAAAGCACTGTACCGGTCAAATAGAAGCGCTTCTAAATTGGCACGTCATTATTTTTAATAACGCGCTACAGAAAAAACAAGTAACAATGTGAATTCTCGTGAACATTATTTTGTTTTATGTGGACTTTATCTCGGAAAAGTTTGACATCGGATAAGCCTCTTCTCGTGTGAGTGAGAGAGAATTACAATGCCTGCGTATGATAATAATCGAAAACGTGTGTAATACCAGGACATTACTTGTAATGGATCACTTTACTTTTTGGCGTCGCCAAATTCGCAATCAAAATAAGTTAAATTACCATTGAGTTATTCAGTCGAACAAAAAATAGGCCGTTCCTAATGTGGATGTACAAATTCCGTCTTACATCTGTTATACGATTAATCTGATACTACAGATCATTATAAAACTTTGTTTATACCAGCCGATACATTGATACGTAAAACGTTTTCCTTGTTTGCCCCTAGGCTCGAATACTTCAGGTTTCCCACGGTAGTCTAACAACACTATAAACTCGCAAGCTTTACCAAGCAACTATGAAATCTTCAGTAGAAAATATATAAGCTTGAAATAAGCCACCGCCATCCACACAACACAACGCAATAACCTGTGCAAATTAAATCACTCACCCGCAATGCCGCTTGTAAGACGAAAACAAACCAAAGATCACACGCCAGTGAATACACGCCAGTGAAACCACTCCAGTGAATACACCACAGCGACTCTGGGGCGCGCGCGGTGGCGAATTTATCTGAGCGCGCCACAGAGAATTTCAAGAGCTCTTCTGCACACTCTAGATCGTTCCAGTGTTGGGTGTATGAAAATTTACCTCTGCCATCAACGTGCGCTCACACATATCAAAAACGGTGGTGTATATGAACTAAAGAGAAGCGCTCTCGTTTTGCTTGCCAGAGTGTGGGGAGCAATTTCAATTTCTCTTTACTGCACAGAGGATAGGGACATCACTGGTTGTAGATTGATATCATTATTTGGTGGTATATTTGCAGGTAGAGGATAATTTTTCGGCTCACTGGGTGGTACGGGATATGTTCCTGGTCCGTGAACTGATCCAGGAAGAGTATAATAGTCTGGCTTACCTTGTGGCACGGGCAATGTTGCTGGTCCATGAAAATGTCCAGTCACAGGATAAAAAGGCTGACCTGGCGGGACAAGGAATGTTGCTGGTCCATGTAGAGGAACTTGCGCGGCAGGTGGTACCGGTCCGGGAAGCAATACATGCGTTGGCGTTGATCTTGCCAATGGCAGAGTACCTGTGATTCTGTTGAGAATGCCGGGTCGAAAAAAATCATTCTGCTTGAGACCCGTCTCTGTATCCCCGCCTGTTGCTGGAATGACGCTCGGTGGTTGCTGTGTTGCTTGCTGGTTGAGCAAATCACGATGTTCGATGGGACACTGTTGATTCTCTATGGTCGTAGCATTTCGATCGTCCTTGTTGGGTACTGGCGGCAATGATGAAGGACCTTCCATCGTCGTGCTTGGATTTTGGAAGGCTTCTGTTTGCTCTGCACTGTTTTTTACCCAATTCACAACCTTGGCAATGCTCTCTCGCTTACTGACTCGACTGCATTTGCTTCCTCCACTTGCGTTGTCGTCTTCCAAATCCAACTGGGACTCAAGCAGCTTGTATTTTTCTTCGAAAAACTTTTTTTGTAGTTCATGGAGCTCTTCCAGCTTCTCAAGCTGCAAATTCACCCTGTTGGATTTTCTCGTACCATCAGAGTTGTGAGATGCGCGAGAAATGGAGGCAACACTTAGTGAGTCATCGCCATGACATTTCGAGCAGGACCATGAACGGTTCGCAACCGAATCCGAGACCCCGGCACAAGTGAAGTTTGTTCCCAAACGTTGAGAGCGAGGAACTCTGATAGGTCCAATTTCTTTCGAGCAAGAATACAACGACAGTAGTTGTCTGTTGTAACTGTAGCTTTAGCTGTAAATTTTATTTTCGTGTTAATTTCATTGTTTATTCATTTTATGTGTTACTTACAAATCAGTTTATCCATGTAGTTTTAGGGAACAATTAGTTTTAGGGAACAATTAGTTTTAGCTCCTTTATCCGTACTATTTCTGCATGTTAAAGTAAGTTAGGTTAGGTTAGGTTTACATTAAATTCAATTTAGGAACTGACAAATTTCAATAATACATTCTCCTATAAACCAAACCGATAGCAATAACGTTTTTTTTCCATTTAGTTTATAAGTTAGAGTAAGAACATTAGTTTTAATAATATAATTTTAAGATTTTTCTAGCTGCCACGTTTGTTCTGCGCTGGTGATGAAATCAAAGTGACAGTAATTCCTCACACCCGTCTGCTGTTGTATTTCCGGATGTCACCGAGATAACCCCGTCGACCTGACAGTCGATAGCTCCTACTGTAGCTCAATGAGACGTGTTGCCAGTATCAACATCACCTAAAGTGACTGTTCGGAATAACCCCTGTAAACTTTATTATAGCCGAAAATAAACACTACTAAAACACCTGATGATTGAACAGGATTAGGGTCCCCTACCTGTAATCGACAGTATTGAATATGTACATCAATAATTGCTTGAATTTAATTTAATATTTTTGTTTTGATTGATATGTAATACTTTAAATATATCGTTTTGAAAATAAGCCAATAAGTGATATTATCGAGGTGTTTGTATATAAAATAGTGAGAAAGCTTGCACGTAACATGCGTCGAATTATTAGTTACCAAAATTGCATCAACTCTACGTTCATTCATTCCATAAATCATGCCCAGGCTACTGAGCACTATACCCATCGTGTTGCGACAAATAATCAGCACCATACCGCGCGACAGTAGCATCGCACAGACGCAGCAACGTAACAGTATCCAACGATACACGATCGCCAGCGAATACCATAAATTTGTTGAGCATATCGGCTGATCGCGATCATATGTTCTTCTGCCTCTGCTCCAACGAAGCGGCTTATGACTCTCTTACCTTTCTGCTTGCAACACGCTGCATAGAGTAAACGGTGCCGTTCTTATCTACCGGAGCTGGTGGAGCCAACTCTCACAGCATCCTCTCTGTTTGTGCACCATCCAAACTTCTCTCCCCGCGGGTGGGTGCCACCTCCGCGTGCCCGGACCGGTAAACGTGATAATAGCAGAAGAAGCAGCTGTTCTGCATGCGCTGATAGCGTCGTTTCTCAGCCCCACCGGCGGAAGCTGTGGGGGACAGAAACATGCGAGAGCGCCAAAAAACCATGACCCGACCGGCGCGAGAGTGCGAGAGCGCGTTGTGCGGCGGCGGCTGGTTTTGCCAGGCAGTCGCGCCGCCGTTTAATTCAACTCCCCATTGCAAAGAAGGATCAGTTTCAAATCGTACGTTGACGGCGGCGGTGGCAGCTCCTTTTTTCCTGGGCGAAGAAGGAAGGCAAAGGCTTTCGAAGCACTTTGAAACTTTAGGACTTTTTTCTTAGAGCGATTACCCATTCTCGTAGCTAGTGCATTAAGGCGCGTTCGCGTGTTCCGGTTGCGTTTCGCGAAATTTGCTGCTGCTGCGACTAGAGTAGACTTTAGAAAAAGCAGAAACGAAGAAGAAGAAGAAAAATCGAAAACGTTTAATTGTTTGTAGTTAAAAATTTGTTGCCTTATTACGAATATTTGCTGAGCCGGCGTTTGAGCGGTGTGGACTAGCTAGCTAGCTAGGTTGAGAGATCCGTTTGAATCGTGTTTAAGTGCTACAAGTGTTGGACGAGTTCTAGAACGTGTAAAACTGCACAGATAGGCAGATCTTTGTTGGAACTGGAAGTACTCCCGAAGCTCTCGAGTTTCATTCAATGAATTTACCTCCATTCAGCAGTCGGTGAAGTCTGCTGAGGTTTCGTCACCAACGAATTCCGAACGATTGCTATAGGGTCAGAACTCGGTGGAATTGCTGCGGTAAGCGGTAAGCGTTGGATTTCAGCATAGATCGCAAGTGTTTAGTGAAGAAAATTCCAGCAACAACGGTGCTGTCCGTCGCATCTGCCGTTGCTATTTCGGAAGGGGAAATCGGGTGCAGCGAATATACCAAGATTCCCATCGAATCTGTGCTATGCTCTGGTGCCTTACGTGTTGCTGGTGCCAGATTGAAGTGGTCAATCCGGTGAGGATTTCTCGCAGTAAGAATACGATCGAAGAACCGCGTTGAATATTCATGAAAATTGATTTCGGGTGTCTTCCCAACCTGTTTGTTTGCTTCTCGATCCGTGCACACTATCTGTCGCGTTTTCCGTTTCGTTCCGCGTTTCTTTCATCGTTCGATGGTTTTTTTTTTGTGAGTGTGTATACGCTTTGCGCGCGCGATAGAATGTAGGAAAGAAAAAAAAGCATTTCTCGAAGATTATGCTTATTAACACTCTGTTAATTTGGTGTTCCGAATCGTGATTCGAAAAGCGACCTTAGAGCAAGTGATAAGCATCTAGAGAAGATCGAGAATATTGAAAGTGATTAAGTGGTCGACATTTTTTTTTTGTTCGAATTTTTTCGCTCCGCATCGTGTGGGAAATTGAGATTAACAGTTTAGAAAAATCTGCCTTAGACGGTGTCTGTCGGGTGCGGAAGAAAAGCCGGGGTGTGTTCTGTGAGGTGAAGCCAGTGTAGACCAGCCGGTAAATTTAGTAAAGTGTCAGTTTAGAAACAGGTGACTACTCGCAGCTGAGCTGATTTAATAATTTGTTGTTGTAAAAGGATAGTGGTAGGAAAGGCAGTTTGAAAGAGGAAAACTGGTGAATCGATCGTTGGGTGAGAAGACGGGTCAAAAGTAAGGAAAAAATCTGCAGAGCGTGTTGCCGGAAACTGAAGGAACGTGAAGGAATTGCAATTCGAAGCGCTACTGTTTTACGAGGTAAGTGTGGCGCTTTTATTATTCTTCTGCTGCTTCCGCACATGGACCGTGGATGGTTTCTCTCGTTCGATGGGGGGGGGTGGAGGTGCAGTTTTCTTCGATGATTGATAATGAGTTGTTTTGTTTGTGCGTCCGTAAAGTGGTCCGTTTACGATGGATTTTTGTATTCGGTATATTTTTTAAGTTAGCTAATGCGATGAGCATTCGGGAGGAAATGGGTTTGTTCTTCGAAGCTGGAGAGAGATGATTTCCGTAATGGATATGCTAATGAGAAGCAAAGTTATTGGCGGGATGGAGCAAGTTTAATAGTCGTGCATTTCGAAAACGATTTTATTGCTTTATAGGCGTTATAAATCGGTAAATGAGTTCACTTTATTATTGATTCGGCTGCAATCTGAAGTTTGTTTGAGTTGACTTTTATTGGAAGGAGGGAGTTTTAATAAGAGGTAGTATCTTAGGATTGGATTTTGAACAGTTTTGCCGTAAAAAGTTGAATATTCAGAGGAACTGACTATTTATTAGAACAGTTTTCGGTTCGAAATATTTGGACAAGGGAACACTTTATGACCAATTAAAATTTTGTTTTACGTTTCGATTGGATTCACGGGGTAGGTTGAGGCTAGTTACCTTTTTTTACATTTCTAATGTGTAATTTGAAACTGTGCTGTTGCGTTACTAAGAAAGTATTACAGCAAATCCCAATGAATAAGAATTAGATTTTTAGTCACACTGTTATACACATCAGATACCTGCAGTTTTTGGGAACGCACATGACATTAATATTTTACAAAACTTTTCTTTTTAGAACTATTGTGGTATTGGCGAATCTGACGTCCGTTTTATTTTCTTTTGGGATAATTTAATGAAGGATTTCTGCATTAATGAGAGCATGCTCAAAGCAAAAAAAAAAAATGAAAAACATGACTTAGTGTTCGCTCTTTTCAAATTTCTAATAAATTTACTTAAAAATATGCATTTTTCGCTAAAACTCTTACGTATTACAGTAAAGACCCGTTTTTATCAGCCTCTTGGTGAATTTTAGGCTGATAAAACCGGGACATTGATAAAATCGGGACATATATTTTTCTTTCTTTTTAAGAAACCGACGCTCTTAAACTTTCTTCTTTAGTGCCTATGTATAGCCTCATAACCTTTCTTGATTATTTAGCTTAAACTTCCCTTAAGGGGGTTTGACAGTTTTTTTTTGCATATTTAGGATCTCTAACATAAGAAAAATATGCTCAAGAAAGGATTTGTTCGAATTCAATTTGGCTCGTCTGCTAGAGCCCATCAAACTACCAACTAACAATTTTCATACGAAGCTGATAAAATCGGGTCAAAAAGCTGATAAAATCGGGTCTACACTGTATTAAATGAATTCGATTATGTAGACTAGGGTTAGGGATACAAGCATTTTGGGGGTAGCTTGGAAATAGCTTTTTTTTTCTATTCCGACTTTCAAACACTATTGACTTTGAAATGAGTTTTTCAGCTCATATTTATTGATTCGAGTAATTTTGACGTTTCGATTAGCAAGCAATTTTGGAAATACATGGTGTTCTTAGAAACTTGAGATAGGGGTAAGTGACGATAGGCTATGATTATTTGTACAGTTTTTCTTTCGATGTTTTTGGCTAAAATTATTTTTAAATACTGAATGTTAATATAACACCCTTCAAATAAGAATAAAATAATGGTTGCCAATTCATTTTTATCTTTTCTATTTAAATAGAAAGCTCTCAAGCTCTTAGAGAATCGTCAATTTTATGTAGCCAAGAAAGCGTTGAAAAAAATGTCAATTATTTATATTGGCACCCATATCAAAGTGAGCTTGCAATTGTTTGCAAGCTTGCAAGATCTATGCTCCGGGATTTTACGGGCTCCGCAATGAGTATAGATGCATAAAATCATACTAGCTGTCGGTACTGCTAGCGCCATGAAAACTTAGAAACAAAAGAGCAGGAGCAATCTTGGATTAATATGCGGATCACAAGTAGAACTTTCTTGAGCTGCTGATTCCAGTTTTTATTTAAGGGGCCATGCATAAATCACGTAACATTTTGAGGGGGTAGGGGGGTGTACCAAATTTGTGACAAAGTGTGACGAGGGGGAGGGTAGCGAAGTTGTGCGACGTACTATTAAGTTGAATTTTTTGTTGACAGGCATCAAAACCCATTGATTAGAGAAAACAATTTAATGTTCCTCGATTCCTTTGAGAAATAAACCTAAATCCACACAAGCTACTTTTCATGCCGTTTTTCATGTGATAAGTTTTACGATTCGCGAAATTGCAAGCTAGCAAAATAAGAACGAAAATATTTGGTATGCGGATTTAACTTGCTACATTAGTGAGCTAATCTTACTAACTAGTATCACGGTGTCTCTGGTAGAAAATATTTAGACAAAAAAATCAGTATCGCCAAAATACTCACTAATCGAAAGCTTAGATGCTCCTTTTTCATCTGAGCATAAGTTTGAAACGTTCTATCGGGGGGAAAAAATAAATGTTTTTTCAACATTTTGATGAAAAAACATTTATTTTTTCCCTTTAGGTTTTTGGTAACAAAATATCAATTATTCTTTTCTCTTTAGGTTTTAGGTAACAAAATATAAAAAATTAAAAAAATGTGTTTTTTCGCAAATTAAATTTTTATCATAAATTTTTGTTTTTTTTGAAAAATGACACAACATATTTTTCAGTGTATATTTTTTTCGGACAGAAGTATTCATTCCCTGTAACTTGTTCTCAGATAGTTTTGCTGTATAAAATACAGTAATCGAACAAAAAAAATTTGAAATTCATACACTTAAAAACGTTTACGCCCTTTTGAAAAATTACTCTTGTATCAAAATATTCCAATTGCCAGAGAATATCATGGAGATTCATACAGCGAACACACCTGCAAAGTTTCGTTCGAATCGACGATGGTCATATTTTGCGGTCGGCCGGTTTCTCATGGAATCCCTCATTTTGTGGATTTGAATAAATTCTAAAAGGTTATTATAACAGGTTTATAACCCTATGTTGGCCCAAAAACTCTAATATTAAAAAAAATTAAAAATTAAAAATAGCGATTAAATATAAATATTTTCAAAACTTTATCGATGCGAAATATTGTAACGTTTTTATATAGTACTAAAAATTGCTATATATTAATCTTTTAGTGCATTGGTCGCAAATCCAAAAAGAAAGTATTCAAATGTTTTGCCAATTTCGCAAGATTAATCTATTTTTTTTATTTCAATTATAGAGGTTTTAACCTTAAGGTCATTCGCCTCTTCGGGTTAGAAAAATCTCTTAGGAAAAAGTTCTAACCCTATGTGCGGGGTCGGGACTCGAACCCAGGTGCGCAGCGTACAAGGCAATCGATTTATCAATATGCTACGCCCACTCCCACAACATTAATCTAAAAAGACAGTTTCATCTCACTTACCATTGAACTAGGAAGCAGATATTAGTAATTAGGAAGCAAATATTAGGTCATATAATATATGTACTAACAAACACTGTAATCATTGAAATTGGTAAATATAAAAATGACTTCTGGATCAAAAGGATGCACGTTTGTGAAAAAATGCCCTAAATTTAAGTATTAAACAATACATACACATAGATAATTGAATTCAAAGATCAATAAACAATCAATAAACAATTCAAAGAACACAAATAAATCATTTTCTAATACCAATCATTAACCAATTTAAAAAAAATTAGTTTCATATATCGATGTATAAATGAGTAATGAAGTGTCCATATGTATATAAACATAGATATTTATTTTTTCATATTAAACAATGTTCTAGACCCTTAGGAAAAACAGTTCAAAACTTGTCTCGTTTAAAATAGAAACAAGTTTCCGGATAGCGAGTTTGTGGTAATATTGTTCTTCCAGAGACAAAAAAATATCCCGAGTAAAAATATTATTCAAATTTTAGATTTGAATCAGTACGAAATTGGCTAAATGTCGGACATCGGTGTCTTCGAAGGCATTCATGAACGTAACAAGCCCCTCCTTCTGATATTGTATGTCTAAAGATTCATCCCCCTCAAAGTGATATATCTTCTAAAAGCTTTTCATTGAAACGCAATCTTCAACAATAATCATCAAAATGTTTAAAAAGAATTATTGTTTAAGACCCCCCGATAGAACATTTTTAATTTAGTCTCAGATGAAAGAGGAGTATCTAAGCATTCAATTAGTGAATATTTCAGTGATACTGATTTTTTTTGTCTAAATATTGTTCTACCAGAGACGACGTGAGTACACTAATTGGCAGCTGCAGGATTGTGAACTGAGAGATCTTCTTTTCACGCTTTATGACATATAAATTTCAAAACAAAACTATCTGAACTATATTTGTCATGAAAAGGGGCTTATTTTGTCAACAGAATTCTGTTATAATAAAAATGTTTATAAAAGCTGCCAAATATTTTGTAGAGACGTGTATTTGAAAGAATTGTTTTCAGGCAGTGCCTTAACAAGTAAATTGTGTTATTCAAATGGCTGGATCTTATCACTGGAAGAAGATTCTCTGCCCCTTCGGATAAATGACTCTGCTTATGGATCCACTACTTTTTGGCCCATCATACAGCGATAATGTGAGCGTCATTTGTTAACATGATTTTGCCCTTGCTGTTAAAAGCATCTGCAGCAACCGGAGTATCTCAAGCAGTGATGGTAGGTTCCTATATCATCATCAACATCATCATCACCTGTATTTAAAATAATTTTAAAACATTTAATTTTTTTCATCCCCGGTTGCATTACGGAGGGTGGCTCGGTAAATGCTACGTTATTTACAATAAATTATTCACGGCGACAGATACTCGACCACCACCAAAGTAGCAAATTTTGTTGGCGCCACTAGCTCATAACCAGTTTGCAACAGAAAATGTATACATTTTTTGTTGCAAGCTGGTTATGGACTGCTTACGGCAATAAAAATTGTGTAAAGAACCGTTATTCGTTTTCCTGCAACGAAAAAACAAAATGTGTCTTTTCTGAAGCTACAATGTGTCCAGTTTCATCACATCAGGAACGTTCACTATCTTAAGAATAACACAATTGTAAGCACCGTAGTATAAAAATTAAATTCGGTTTTTGTGAAATGTTTAAAGACATCTTATTGAAATCGTTATTAAGATATATTTTTAAAGGTGGAATTTTTTTGGCATATTCTTACTTGGTTTTCGTAATTTGTCATAGTGTTAAGCCAACCATATTGTAATGCATGGTCAAATAAACAGACAACGAACCTTCGGCACATGTATTTCTGATTTCAATTAGCTCAATCCTAAGTGAAACGCATCAAACTGAGTGGTATTGGTATAGTTTATATCAAAGTGCACAGTATATTGGGTTGTCCGCGAAATTATTGCACTAAGCAAATGCCAAATAATTCGCTAACCAAATTAGGAAATAGATTCAGTTTGCGATATGAATTATTTACAAACTATTTTGGATGGAACTCATAACTTATCTGTAACTTCTTTCCGAGTTTTCTTCTCTTTTCTTAACATTTTCTTTTCATTTTTAGTTGCATCGGAATGTTTTTGCTGCTGCTTGGTGATTGACTAGTATCTTCCGGACAGTTTCTATGTACTGCAGTCTTTGGGCACAAAATTTATTTTGATGACTATTCTACTCTAGAACTGATTATGCATAACTACGCGATGTCAAATCAGACAAAGAACCACAGTCAGATCGTTTTTGAAGATACTCTTTGTGATAAATTCTCTATTCTGGTTCATAAACCCGGTTATAGCATAAATCTAACTTCGTTTACCACAACTGCACATTGCTTGCCAGACTAAAACAATCCTGACCAATTTCGAATTATTGTTTGTTTGTATTTTTCGGCGATATTATTTGGGGTGGCGTTCACGGCCCTGAGTCGTTTCTAACTTTGCGAAGGGGTAATTTCAAATCCTTGCGAGCTGAATTTTCTTACGTTTGCTTGGCTAAATGTTCTAGTTCTATGAATTTTTAGAAAGAAATCCCACCAAATTTACCAAACTATGCAAAGATATTTCCCCAAATTGGCAGAAAAGGAACATTATATATTAAACTGTAGTTCGACATTATATGGTTAATCTGTGTCATTCGAAGACGTTCGATATGGTGCATTTTTTTTAAGAATGTGATACCCAAAATGTCTGATGATAGTATGAACCAACAAATGTTAAAACAGACAATTATGAAATGTTCCCGTATTTTTCCGCATTCAATCCAAAAGTGTTATACCTCAGCGCTAGATTTCTAAACTAGTAATGTTCGCCCATTTATCCACGATTTTTGGCATCAATTGTCATAGCATGCATCATAGATACTGTAATATTTACGCAGTTTTACGCATCATGGAGTACGAAGAATTCTTTGCTGGCCGGGACATGGGAATTTGAATGTTTTTTGTTTGTTTATTTGACACGGCTCAACGCGTTAGCATAACTGAGCCGTGAATCTCATATTTTTACAAAATGAAAAAAATGAAAGAAAGAACATTATATCTCACTACCATCGTTGTGTCTTATTGACGCAGTTTACTGCTGCGTGTTGAGATCTTTTTTCGTGGTGGTGAAGCTACGATGCTCGGTGCACGGCACTGTGGATCAATTAGAGAAGGCATTCTCTCGCGTTATTGTTCACATCCATTTCGTCACCGGTACTGCTTTCTTGATGTTCACGGTCGATTGTTCTTGTTTGTTTCTTGTTATTATTGATCGCTATTGTGAATCTTCTCTCTTCTTCGTTCGCATCTATGTTGATGGTACTGGCTGTTGGCTTGGAGATATTGGGCACAGTTCTTGTTGAGCGAATATTTGTTCCTGTCAGATCCGTAGATATTGGATTTGCACCCGTTTGTGGTTTAGCATAAGATAATTGCGTGCTGTTTTTGATTGTAGTGGGCGGATTTTCCTTAATTGCTTCTACGCAAGGTTTTCCGCGGTGTATTGTTTCATTTCAGAATCTGCCCTGGGAGCGTGACCAGCGTTCTTTGTTAAAAAGTCCCATTTTCGGTAGATCTGTATATAATGTAATAATTTTTTAATCACGACGTTGGGGGTGCGCTGATAAAAGTCGATAAAGCGAACTTCTATAAGGTCATTGTCAATATATACGGGAATGCAGAATTTGACATTGTCACATTCAGCGGTGTGCTGCATATTGGTCCGCGGAACGAATGAATCCGCGTTGTTCACGTAATTAGCACTTGACGTGAAATATGATGCAGCTGAAGGGTGTTAACGTGTGCCAGGTTTAGCTCTATCAGCACTTTCAAAAATTGTTCCACTTCCCGAATAGCTGGTCTTACGAGACATTTTGAAAAGTGAATAGCAACACAGTTGGTCCGCAGTGGGGCTTGTTTTTGCTGTGTATCGATACTCATCACTACTTCGAACGGTAGGCAGAAGCCATGTGTTTGTTTACTGAATAAAGAACAAGCTATAGGTATATTCGATCATGAATCGACCAAAGGGCCAAAGTCGCAATGATATCGAACCGAGAAAAATAGCTTTGAAAATTCGCTTCAGAAAATTAAATCGTATTTTAAATGTGTTTGCATAATGCGCTGTCAAATGTATTGAAACACTTTAAAACAATACTAGTTTTTGGAAGCATAACTAAAATGTTTTATATAATAACGTTGTCGTTGATAAAATTGAAAAAAAAAGAATATTTCGCCGAGTGTTGTTATGAAATGTTGATTAGGCCATTTTCGAGTCGCCCTCTTGTTTTGACGACTCTCAATTTCGCCCTTCAGTGTCGCCAGAAAACAAAAATCAAATATGGTTTTTGCCGTGCTCGCCGGAGGGGAAAATATGTTATTCCCCCGGGGCGTAACAAGCATTTGGTTTTTATTCAGGGCGATTCTGTTTACGAACCTTGTAAACAATGATGCTGTCAATTTTGCCCGTATACACTACCTTCGAAATAATTATAAATGATACACGTATACACTACCTTCGAAATTTATAAATGAGTTTTCATATTTATTATGAAGTATTTTTACTCCTCTTTGAGATATTATTCAAATCTCCGTTTGTGTACATTTGTTATTTAGGCCAATTTGTCGGTTCACGATCGAATTATTTGCTTGCTTTATTGATGCCGATAGCGGAGCGATTAATGCCTATAGCCGTAGTTCTTATGAAATTGTACTTCCGTAGCAGGAGTGTATCCAGGAGAGGGGTCCTGGGGGTTCGGACCCCTCCAAAATATTAAACCTGTAAAGAAATTTTAAACGGATATTGTTCTGTTTAATTGTTTGCACAATACATTTTTTCTATTTTTAATTCTTTATTTTCTAACCAAATTTTGCACTTTCTTCGAATTCATACATTTATTTTCATTAAAATCAGACCCCGAAATTTTTTTCTGGTTCCCTGTTCCGCGTAGTAAACTCGATAGTAGTTCCATTAGGGATAGCCGGTTTAAGTTTGACAGCCTTTTTCTTGTAAACGAAATTGCGGTAATTTATCGGGGATTTATATCAAATTTCTCTCTTTTACGCCATTGTCGTGTCACGTAGATACATCCTAGCCCCTAACAGTGATGGCAATGCAGTCTGCGTAACCCGTGACTTCGAACCCTACACCTTTCAGGTCATTCAGAAGTCCCTCTACTACCAGGGACCACTGGTAAGGTGACAGCACTTCTCCTTGATGACAGCCTCTAGTGGTTCTCATGGTTGTAGTCTCGCCTCCCAACAGCTATTTCTCAGGTTGATAGGCAAACTGTTTATTATTCAGTGGTTGCATGATGATAAATTCAATCCCTATGTTCTAGTCTAAAACAATTTCCATACTTTTCACCTTGCAGGATAGGCGGAGGATTGGTCTGTACGCTTTTACGCTGATATTACATAACTCCAGGTATAACTTTAGTGAGTAATGCACAAACAGCGATATAAGCTTATAAACATTGACATGCACCATATTTCTAGAGCGTCCCCTCGCGCGGTGGATTTTTTTTAAATTACCTAATGTGATCTAATGTTATTTCGAGCTTTCAGTAAAACTTTCTAATTAAACTCTTTAAACAAATAAATCGACACTCAGGATAAAACATTTATAATCATAATAAAAAACCAAAATGAGAGGTACACTGCGCCATTCCGAAAGCACGCGTGTTGAGATTATCGGAAAGATAGAAAAGGTGTATTTGAGACAATTTTGATTGGTTTATCCTTTTTTCCTATCCTTTTCCCTGATCATCTCTCTCATTTTAGTCCACAACGAGAAAAAAACAGAACGAGAAACTCTCACCTACAGAAGCCATAAAATCGAAACGTTTATCCCATTTCATTGACCTAAAGATTCAACCAGTCACAATATTTTATTCGCTCTTCGTTATTGCCTATTGATGCCTGTTCGCTCAAATGTCGCGTCATTTCCAAGCTTACATAGACATAAATTGGAAACTGTAGAAAGCGACTAAAAGGCTGCTGCTGGTTGTAACATTAAGTGTATGGTGTGACCTCAGCCTAAGAACGAAAATTGAAAGCAAACAGTATCTATCGGATCTTCGATTGAATGACTAATATGTGATTTAGCAGCAATTGGCATCCGATTGGATGAAAAAAGCGAAATCATAACCATTAATTCTATTGATTCAGTCTGGGTTTCTTCATATCAGCAAAATTAATAATGTACCACCTTTTGTCTACTTTTATTTTTTCTTTTTCGCGTTTTTGTGGTTTATTGGACGATTGTTAAAGATATCACGGTTTTGTGGAATAATAAGTGTATTAGTACATAATGAATTTGTCGTATGAAAACGAAATGAAGTGTCAATAAAAATGATATTGCGTTATAATGGCTGTTTTCTCGGCTATATCATTCTTAGCAAATTGAATTTTTTTTTGCTTTTGAGAGTGATGCGTGGTGTTTATACTAAGAGCGCAGTGCACTGACCCAATGCAGAATTTCAAATTGAATAATTTTATAATTTGTCACGTCAAAAACAAACTTTATTCCAGTCAATATCTGGCATTTTTAGTTTTAGTGCTTAACCTTCTATAAAATTTATTCTATTTTTCTATTACCTATAATTCGTTTATTTGACTCGGTTCAATGCTTTAGCTTTAGGCATTTTTTATATTTTCAATATGTAAACATAAAAAACTATGAACCGGGATAATATTTTTTTTCCTCACCAACTGCATCTCCATTGGTATCTCGCTGTTGTACACTTCCTTGTCGTCATCGTGGTAGCTGCATTGGCGTTTGCAATTGGATATCTTCTCTTGCTTCCTGCCTCAACAGGTGACGAGTGTGAGCTTCCTTACTGAAGGTACTGGCAGTTGATTTTGAGATACTTGACGCAGTTTTTACAGTTGTCAATATTATCTGAACAACTGACACAAAGATTTGGTCAACAGTTTTTCGTTCAGGTAATGGTATTGGAGACTGTAGATTGAATTTCGTTTCCGTAGATTAGATTTTCTCAGCGGTTTCTGAGCTGAGTGGTCCGTAATATGTCGTATTTCGACAGACCCGTTCAGATGTGCGGACGTAGGGATTTTCTGATCGCGTGGAAATGAGTGTTTATTTGAGATTTGCGAAATCGGAAAATATACGTAGATGATCGCGATTGTATGCTCGTATTTGTGTATTATCGCGAAAGTCTCGGGCGTTGGTAAGTTCACGTGTTCGATCGCATGGGCGTTTGTGTGTCGCGCGGGCTAGCATGTATGTAACACTTGGATGAATTTTATAACCGTGTGGTCATTTGCGTATTCGCGTGTGTTATTGAATGATCGCGCGTACCGTAAATCTGATGCCTTATTTTCAGTGTACTGTTCATATACTAGAAGATAGTTCCTCCATATCGCTAGAGTTCTTGGTCATGTCGCCATGGAACGTGTTGCCTAGTGGATATGAGCGACATTTTTTGACTGGTCTAACTGAAGCCATGAGTCTAGGCTGCTAGGACCGAAGGTAAGGACTTTCGGACGTGACCGATTTATGATCGCGGAAACGTTGGATTACTGATTGAGACGGAGTTTGTAAATTTTTGTAAGAGCTGAAACGTTCACTTAATCACCGGTGTGTTTTAATGTTGGCGAGATTGCACGCGTAGGTATGTGTGGATGATTGCAATTGCATGTTAGTGTTTGTGACCAGGTTTGTGATACCGCGAAGGCCACGAGCGATTGTACGTTTGAAATGAGAGAAATTGTGAGTGTATATGAGAAAATATATAATTGATTGTTTTAGTGTGGGTTAGCATGAATTTAATTTCAGATGCACTAAAATAATAAAATAAGATAAAGAGATTAAGTAGAAGCGTATAAATTGACCGACGTTATTTTTGGTATACATGAGTAATGAAAAGCAAACTAATAGAAGTACAGCATAAGTAGACTAATGAAGTAGAAGAAAAACATACATGTAACATGCAAACTGCTTGAACTTGTCTAAATGCCAGCAAATTATATTTGTTTACCATTAACGACAATTGCATTCTATTAGGACTTTGTCATACTATGTTAACCGGGGATGAATGATTCACGTGCATTGCTGCTCGAGTTTAACACCGGAATGAAATGACCAGCGAAGCCTAGGAAAGAAAAAAATGCACGTGAGACAATCAATTTCCCACTGTTGTATCATATACGTCAGATCTACATGCATTACGACTAGCATATAACAATTATACACTAGTACTGAAAACTACAATTATTAATATACTAACACTAACAGGTTTCTACTTTTATATTTCTTTGATGGTTAATCGTTATTTTGGGTTGGCGCAAAGTATAAAAATATATACACAAATCTCACAACCTTATTCTCAAAAGCAAGTCTTTTTGAACACTGAGTTGTTTTACGCACAGTTCGAGATGAGCGCAATGCTCACGAAAAAAATCGATGACACACACTCACACACAACCAGACTTTTCTTAATATTTGGTCTTGTATCAAATTGCTGCTTGCGAAGCTCCCAAAAGATTTTCTTTTTTCTACACAATGTAACCACCCCCCCCCCCCCCTAATCTCACGCAATCTCTTCATTGCATCGTCTATGACGCATTTTACTTTGTATCATTTTTCCCGCTGACATTAATATTCCGTTTGTATGTATGTGCTAAGAACTAAGCCTTACTGAAAAAAAACTAACAGATTGCATCGGGACTATAACCTACAAATATCTACTCGTTAAAACGCCTGTTTACACCCTAGGCCACAACGACACATGACGAGTAGCCGTTCGAATGAGCTATAAACACTTCTTATTGTTGCAGAAGCGATCACAGGATAGGATGGAGACGTTGGAATGTGTTATTCAAGTCCTCTTTCCACTTTGTAGCCACCAACGTGTTGCTATGGGGTATGATATTGTATTGCATTAATATGAGTTTGGTTGAACACTAACGAATCATTTGGGAGTTTTTCGCTCATAGTTCGAGAGCGAAAAAAAACAGATGCTCAGATTCGTTTTGGGTTCTCGGTCTCCTCGATGCACCACCATTTTAAAGCAATTGTCTGTCAGAGGTTGTTTAAAACTAATATACGAAATATGCTTGATGATGTTTGTAATGCCGTCAAACCCATGAACATAGTGGGGGGGGGGGACCGGTGGATTCATATTTTTGAGGACAAAATACCCCGAGTTAGTTTTCCAGCAAGCTCTTGAAATACTGATAAGATGCTAACTTCAGCTAAACTAGTAGTTTTTCATTGTTTTGGAAATAAATTGTTTTGTAAATTTAATAGTTGATGGTGGTTTTCGCGACGATATTTTACTTTACTTAATCCACAGGTGCACATTGTCTGCCAAATAAGGTGTTTCGCATCGAATTTCCACATTTTCTTTTTTTTAAGGATTGTGCTTCGAACTTACCATTGACGGTGTAAATCTTTTGTCCAGGCATTTCTTGGTAGTTGGCATGTTTTATCATCCATCACACAGCAACTGTATTTGGTCATCACCACCATGTAAAGCGAATACTCCATATTGGAACAAATAGCTTTATAATACTTGTGTAAGCACCCGAATAGAATTTTACAACAGCATGTACCCAACACACCAAAAAATAATAAAATTTAAACGACATGTAAATCAATACGAATGTAAACATACAGAGCTTGAATCAAAAATTTCATTGAAAATTATGTTGAATTCGATGCACTCAATGGGAGCATCAAAAAGCATATGATTTTACACTAATATTGTGTAATATTACAGGCCATTTATTTTACAGTAATATTGGATTAAAAATACATTAAAGTGCATTTGTATCCCGTTTAATGAAACTGTAATCTTCAATCAACGTATAAAATTATAATAAAATTCGTTGAAGAAAGCACGACAAGTTGTGTGTATTTGTGGTGGAACTTAATTTTACATTTATATTCATGCTCCAAATATGTGCACGAAAATAAATTTAAAATCACAAAATATTTTTTTTCTGAGTGCAAAGAAACACAAAACAATAAATATTACCATTATTACTGTTTCAACATTGTTCGTCACAGAGTTCTCGCATTAGATTTACAATAAAATTGCATGTAACAGTCAATTTTACTGTTCAGCAAAAAACTGATACAGTAAATTTACATTAAATTTGACTGTTTTCAAAAAAAAGTGTATAGAGAAAAATCGATTTTTTAATGTTGAGATACATAACCTCTTCTCTTTTTTACTGTAAATCTTTTTTACATTGAAATTTACTGCAGAAACGTAAAAGTTTAGTGTTTGTGTATTGTATAGCATAATACTAGAATTTACTGTAAATTATTGTAAAAATACTGTACTGTCACAGTGAAAATCATGGTTTTGGTATTGTACATTTCTATTCGGGCAGTTGAAGGAATAGCCGTTGAAACACTAGCCATGCCATACCAGCCTACCCCAACTGGAGGCATAACTATGTTGGCCATTTTGAAATCTCTGTGTTCAGTTGTCAATTTAGTCACACTTACCACTGAGAACTGACATACAAGTAAAGTTTTCAACTTGTGTAAGAAATAAAACTGTCGCTTTGAAATGACAACAGCAAGTAGCAACTTGCCACTGGCTGGTGCTTCGATCGGCCAGCGGTCGCTATACGGCATTTGTATGCAAACTTGGTTACAATGGTGACTCACGCATGCGAACCTGTATGCGATGGTGATTTTCGACGGATTATCATTTAAATGTTTTCACAGTTTTGTCGGGAAAGTTTATTCTAGCTTGTATGTCTGTTCTCTGTGCACTTACTTGCTAAACGAAATGACAACTGTAGTCAGAGCCGTAGCGTGAACTTCTGGCGCCCTTGGCGATGTCTCAATTTTGCGCCCCTTTGTTGTTAACTTTGTAATTATTTTTAGTTCGACTTTCGAACAATGATTTCGTATTTTCATGGGAATGCCTTCGTATTCTTTAAGTTGTCTGCCTTCGTATTTTTTAAGTTTTCACTTTACGCCGAGTTTTAGGCCTCTAAACTCTCCTGAAAAGACCCAGATTACATGCAAATCCCCAAAGGAAAAATTTTGGACGATGCCAAATTTTTTTGTGCATAAGGGCACATACCTTACATTAAGTACGGTTTTTTGTTTTAGTGTTTCGGATTCTCCTCGTCAGTAACTAGCACCAACTGGGTGTCTAGTTAGACGATGTATCTAAGCTAGTACCCAAATTAGCACTAGTTAGATTACAAGTTCCCGTATAAAAATATTAATTGAATTAGGTTGGACCATATTTGAGCTTCTTTCGGACAAGAGATAATCTGCTAAGTATTGTAAAGTTTTTGAAAAAACTAACGCAGACGTATTGAACAATGACAGGTATCCCGAAAGGTTGTCCAGATAGGTTCAGAATTGTCTGAAGCAAGCAAATGACGTAAAGTGGTTTGTATGAGGGATTACCGCGTCTAAATGTCCGCTTACAAAGTTGAGATCGATGGTGGGGTCACCGAGTCGAAATTGTGCGTGGATCTACTGAAGCACGGGGTTGGCTGTTTCAAGGTCCCTTTGCTTCATTGAGTCAAAGTTTTTGAATGAAAATCGCACTGGATGGGACAAAATCGTGTATCCCTTCAAACTCGTATAAGGTAAATTTTGGTGTTTGATTACGTCTTCTTCGACAAGAATCGTCTGCTTGTTCGGCTGGTAGGAATTGTGCGGATGACTCTTGCACGTAGAATGCTGAAAAATAGGTGTGTCTATTATGAGAGATGGACGATCATATGGACGATCTAGAGTCCTAAGAATCAAAAGCGTTCCAATCAAAGACGATCTAAGCACTCTTGCAGAAAAACTAAAAAGAGCTACGCCACTCACTACGACAAATCATAATAGAAGAGTATCACTCTGATGTGATCAATGTTCTATATTCCTATGGCCTCTGTTAACACTGAGTGCCCATCACCGACGCCAGAGAGGTCGTTCCATCATCTGGACTCTAGATATCGGCGTATTAACACATGGACCGGACCCAACGGTTTCACTTACCTTCTCAATTTATTTCGATTCTGAAGATATGTGCGGAGATTATTCATCACATATAATTCTCGGCTAGGATTGAACCCAGGCACACTGGGGTGATAAGCAGTTGACCGTCAACTCTTCGTCTTTTGTTGTGATGGTATTACTTACGCTATTTTCCATTTTTTTACCATGAAATATCGCAAGGCGTGCGGTTGACAATGAAGAAACTATAATCCTACCGACATAAGTGTGGATGCTGGAATCACTATAGCTCTTACTGAGACTAGCATCTGAGCCAGGCACGTAGCCAGAGGGGGGGCTAGGGGGCTAAAGCCCCCCCCGAAACTTTTCAAAAATAAATTTAAGAAGCAACATGTTTTTCGGTAACTCGTAAAAAAATTGTATCTTGTTTGGTTTCAACAAATTAATGGGAGAATGGTGAGGAAGATTGCTATTTCGAGCCACCGAAGACATCGGTCACGATATCTACTCAGTATGCCGAGTCTGATAACACACTTCCTTTCATATTGTGTGACTCGTCGGAAGAACAAAAGAAACTGTTACTTTAATTCTTGCTGGGGTGATCCGTCGGATGATTGAATCGTAGAAGCAAGAAGTGGTGCTCCAGCCAAACGTGGAGGCTATTGACTTCTGGAATTTTTGCATAACCGAATTTCATGATGGGGAATATTTGCTGAAGGTGAAAATAGAGGTTATGCTTACGAACATCGCCTTTAACGAGTTCTACCTTGTCAGGCATTCAGTACTTATGTTACTCAACAAATTAGCCTAGGCGAAACCAGTCATTTTGCAACTTGTAATACGTGGTTGATTCTCATATATATGGATGATGAGAAAATCAATGTTCGTCTACAAGATCTGATACCTCTTACTTGAACCGCGGGCGAACGACCAGGAGGTTAAAGCCCCAATAAACAAACTTAACTTCTTTGAACCGTGGCCATTAAAAGATTCCTGTCACATTTGGAAAAAATGTAATTTATTATAAAGGACTCATCTAGGAATTAGACGGGTAGGGTCAGCTAGGATTTCGTCCTAGCTGACCCTGCACGCACAAAACGCAATGCGATAATATCATCATACACGTTACATCTTTGCACATCCATAGTCTCCAATACGATTACCTGAAAAACAAACAATTGCCAAATTTGTGGCTGCTGTTCATATAATATTGACGGCAAAAACTGCGTCTAGTATCTCAAAATTAACAGTCAGCATCATCATTGAGGAAGTCGACACTGGTGGCCCGTAAGGGGACAAAACAAAAATGAAATCAGATATTCGCGAACTGCCATGTCCATAGCAGTTACCACGATAATAATACGGAAGTGTACAAGATAGATATGAACGACCACCAAGACGCGGTTGGTTATGAAAAATATTTCTCAATCAGTAAACAGGTCAATCGCACGAGATCTGTTGGACAACCATTAGCGTTTTATCATTTTCATTGTTTACATCGTGGAAATATATTAAAAACTCAAGGCTTCATTTAGCTAATGCATTGAACCGACTCAAGTAAACGAATTGTATAATAAAAAATTAGAAGTTTCATAGAAAACTGAGTACAAAAACTGTCCCAAAATTAACATTTATCGCTAGTAATGGTATCTAACAAAACTCATTTTATGCTAGATATTGGCCTGAATAAAGAAAGTTAGTTAAATCATACGCAAATTGAATTTCTGTAATAGATTAGAGCAATGTGCGTTTAATATAAACGTCAAGCATCTTCCAAACTGTTTTCTTACATTCTTTAGCTAAAAATAATTGATACGTATTTTTTGGTTTGGCTAAATATTATATTTTTTTCAAGCTATTCGCTTTTGAACTTTTGAAGTCTATAAAATTGAACATTTTTCAATCACTGATAACTCGGAAACGACTCGATATATGGAAAAAAATATTAAATAAAAAAGTTGCGTTTTCAAATAAGCTTACCAAAAAAAATCACAATTTTTTTGTTATATAACTTATGAAATTTGCAATTACTTGAAACAAATTGAATTTTTTTAAGGCTGGACCAAATTTTTTATTATTTTATTTAAGTATTAAAATCGTGTTAAAAAGATTGTGTAAAAATTTGGCAGTGGAATTCTTTGCGAGATATTACAATTATAAACATAAAACATGGCAATTTTACACTAAACGCCCAGCGAAAGGCCTGTTATAACTGAAATGTCTCGTAACACTTCGAGTTCCATTCTGAATTTTTCACATAATCTTCTTAATATAGTTATGTAATCAAAATAAATTTGATTTCGGGGGACTTTAGAAAATATTTGCTTTTGGCATGAGAATACCCCCAAAAAAGTCTTAAATTTGCAGAATGCGAGTCATTCCACGATTTACAACTATAATTTTAGTTCCCTTCAATTTTTTTGCACTCTTTAGCTGAAAATTATAGACACGATTTTTTTACTTTGGCTGAATTTGACTTTTTTTTTTTCAAGTTATGAGTTTTTGAACTTTATAAAGTACTAGCTAATACCCATCGCACGTTGATGCGACTTTCAACGAAATAGGAGGAAACCATAATTTGTTCCGAAGCGCCTTCTTGTAGGCAGATAATCCCCACCAATAGCACACAAACACGCTCCATAACAAATTCCTACTATGCATAAATTTTTACGGCAATTGGTTAAGCCGTTTGGGAGTCCATAAATCACATACATACAAATATCAATAATATAGTGATACAAATTTTAATAATATAGTGATTTTTTAAAGTTTTATAAATTTAATAGAATTGGACATTTTTCATTCCCTCATAACTGAGAAACTATTAGATTTCTGGAAAAAAGCATTAAATAATAAAAGCTGCATTTTCGGAAGATCTCGGCGGATTTTTTTTTGTAATATTTGTTTTTGTTAAATAATTTATGTATTATGCAAATATTAGTAACAAATTTTTTTCAGGGTGGAGCCAAAAAAATCTTTTTAGCTTTTTCAAATAATTTATAATTATATCGAGAAGATTGTGTACAAATTTCAGAAAGAAATTCGAAGTATTTTACGAGATATTTCAATTACAATAGGCCTATCACTAGGCGTTTGGTGTAAAATTGCCTTGTTTTAAGTTTATAATTGTAATATCTCGCAAAGTATTTTGATATCCACTCCCAAATTTTTGCACAATTATTTTAACATGATTTTTAATATTTAAAGAAAATAATAAGAAAAAATTGGTCCAGCTTTAAAAAATTCAATTTGTTTCAAACAATTGCAAATTTCATAAGTTATATAACAAAAAGAAATTGCTATTTTTTTCAGTAAGCTCACAACTTTTTTATTTAATATTTTTTTCCATATATCGAATCGTTTCCGAGTTATAAGTGATTGAAAAATGTTCAATGTTATAAACTTCAAAAGTTCAAAAATTAATAACTTGAAAAAAAATCATATTTAGCCAAAATAAAAAATACGTGTCAATTACTTTAACTAATGAATGCAAGAAAAAAAAATGGAAGGAATTCAAATTTTGATTGTAAATCAGACGTGGAATGACCCATATATTTTGATCCTATTGATCACCAAAGATCCTCCTTCCTAACTGGGGTATGCCAAAAAATTATGTTAGCATTAGAACTGGTAATAGTTACAGGACGCCAGATCAAGAAAATAGAAGTTGAACCATCTACAATTCGTTTGCTAAATCAGAAGATTTTGTGCAAATTTCGACATTCTCTTCGATCGAACATTTTATGGATATTTTTCTACTCATTTCGATTTAGCGTCATCTACACCTTTTAAACGTGTAGCTTAGAACACCTTGCGTTTTCCAGCACCGTCAAGGATTGTCATATTCGGTTAGCGCATAAATACTGAGAACTCTAGAATATCCATTGTTGGAACGAGAGTAAATTGTAACTTGTAAATAAAAATAAATAATAAAAATCAAATTAAACATCAATAATTCGTTGATGTACTATAGCCTTTCTTGTGACAAAGAACATGGATTGTCTTAGATTTGGCTTTGTTTTCATTAAGAACTTTTCAAAATTTCGTTTAGTTTCTAGTGACAATATGAAGTAATTAGAACTAAAAGCTTTATGCAGGGGCGGGTAAAGCGTAGTTGGTAAATTGATTACCTTTTACGCAGCTCATCACGGTTCGTTCATCAATCCCGCACATGTAGGGTTAGAAATTTTTCTAAAGAAATTTTCTAACCCAAAAAGAGGCGAATAACCATAAGGTTAAAACCTGTATAATCGAAATAAAAAAGCTTTATACAATAATTTTTTAAGCCCCTCCCGAAATAAACTCCTGGCTACGGGCCTGATCTGAGCACATTGTAGACGTCATCGGTTACTTGGTGTGTATTATTTTCTACCACAATGCGTCAGCCGAACACTTGTCCAAAGATAAACTAATCAGTATTCGTGAAACGGAAAGGAAACGGTGCAATTTCAGATGCAGAGAATTGACACCTTTTTCCGCCGACATCACGCGGAAAGCACCGCAACGACCTTATCCTCAATTACAAAACAATGTTTTGTTGTGCTTGTAGAAAGTACCGCCAGCCGAAATCCACCAACTAAATCTAGGTTATATCGACAATGGGCATCGCCGATTTTAGTCTCAGACATTGGAAAGTGCGGAAATGTGTCCTAAAAAACGTATGCTCTGCACACCCCAGTTAACCTTTCCCACACTAGAAAAAACAAGAGCAGAACAGCAATGGCACTCTTTACATCCAGCTAGTGTAAATAAATCGGACGTAGTACAAACAGATTTGCATTTTATTTATAGTACATATAGTGCTGTAGTTGGCACTGTATAGAAAATAATAAAACCGACGCGACTCGTTTTTTTCCTTCGTTTATTTTTTTCGCCTATCCCTGTCTGATGGCACAAAAAAACGCACGAAAAAAATCTGCTACTCCAATTTATTTTTGCACATCGTCGCAGCTGCCTGCGGTCGTTTTGTTCTTGCATTTCACTTTCTATCTGCCTCTTTCGGGCTGTCTATTGCTTATACGTATAGCTTCCTGAATGGCGACCCTGCTGCTCCGAGGTGGACCACACCCACTCGGCAAACTGCGGGCGGATTTGCGTGTGTCTACACTACATATTTGCATTCGGTGAGGTGATGATTTTTCCAAGGAAATAAATTAAGCTAAAATGAAAAGCGTTGGCAAGATTGCGTTTTTCTTTTATTACTTTTTTTTATCAAATCGCTCTGTCTGGCGTTTGATTATATGAATGGCTTTTTTTAATTGTTTGTCTAACAGTTTTGTGTGTTTTGACAAATCCGATCGTTCTGATGAGGAAAACAATGAAAGTGGGGTTCAGCTATCACTATACTTTGTTGTAGTTGAATCCAAGTTCTGAAAGTAATTTTTCTTTAGCGGCCGGGCATAGTGTAGTTGGTAAAACGATTGCCTGGTACGCAGCTCAGCTGGGTTCGATTCCCAACCCCGCACATAGAATTAGAGATTTGATTAGAGTTTTTTCTTATCCAAAAAAAGTAGCGAATGACCGTGAGGCTAGAAGATCTATAATCGAAATAAAAAGTAGTTTTTCAATTTCGTTATGCGGAAAAGGAAAAGATGAAAAATTGAAAAATCATTGTTCATGTATAAGGTGAAATTTAGAAATACGTCTCGTTTGTGCTAAAAATAAAGCCGCTGGATATATTTGAACTCAAATTCAGGATGCAAAAAATATTAAGACATATGTTAAAACTCGACTAGAATCCGGGATGCACAAAACCTGTGAAATACATCGTCTAAAGTGGTAGTTTCAATAAATCAGTCAGTTGACGAGGACAGAAAAATCTTTAATCTGACGAAACGCATTTCAGCCATCGTTCGATAATTGTTTTGGAAAATTTGTCAAAACACACATGACTCAGAAGTCAGAACTTCCTCCTCAGCGCGCGGCGGCAGGTACAGACAGGTCATTTACCACCTTTCTACGTCAAACAGCGCACCACGCATCATTAATCATCTGGCCTTTAGCATACGTGTAGTCTCCCGACTCCCAAAATAGTCCAAGCTTCTAAATGCGGACCGCTGCGACGGAGCTGTCATGTGAGTACTAATCGTCTTCGGTGTGGCGGGTAAAAATACACCGATTTCAGCACTCTTTCCCCCAAGTTGGCGTAGGTTTTTTTTCTCCTGTCACTCTGCAGCTGCACTCAGCCAGATTGCCTTCCTCCGGTCCAACGATTATGTTATCTTGAAATTTAATCCAGTGTTGCTGCTGGTTGGACAGTGGCTCTATAAAAATAATGCGACACCATAAGGCACGATGAGGTAGAATCGACCTTGAAAAAATGCAAAGCAAATATTGTCGCAAAGCTATCCGGCCCATCAACCCTGGTGTTCCTTACGGTGCCGTACCGTCGGTCGGTTGGCCAGTCGTGCGGTTAGTCATAATTCACGGTCAGGGGTTGTCACTTGACTTTGACAATATGGTGACAGTTCTTAGAAAAACGTCGGTGTTTTTGTCGTTGCACGACTCTGCTAGACTGGACAACATCAGGACCAACGAGGCAGGAAGTTAGTCGCCGTAAGCCTAAGTCACGTTTTTGCCTATATGGCAACCCGAATTTTCGGCTGTCCATTCAATTAGCATTATGATAATATTATTGGATCGCGTTACATATTTCGGGATTAGCAAGGCGTGGTAAAAAAACTAAAATGTTGACGTCGATCATCGCTCCGATTTTTCGCACATTACGAAACAAGGTCGTTGCTGGTTTGCACCAGTGGGTTGGCGGAAGCGAAAATGAGGGCAAAGTCGGTCGGGTTGCGTCAGTTTTTTTCTATCTGTGTCATTCCGGGATTATCTCAGATTGCTCGAGATTGACTATGCAACCCGTTGACGTTGCACTGGCAGATGGCGCATTGCCAAGGAGCTGCAATTTCTAAGCTGATTCTGAGTTGTTCGTACACTTTTTAGCATAAACATGGAAGGGCTGGTGTTGATTTATTATTGTTTAGAACTGTTTATGTTCATGATATTTTACCACAAAAATAGTGTGGTATTGATGGTGGCGTTTCTATATACGATAGGAAATGTTCGTAGCAATATAAAGGTGTCTATTAGGAGGCTGATATCACTATATGAGTGCTAGCTTAGTACTGGAACCAGGATAGTGTCGGATTCTGATGAGACGAAGCCTAGAGGCCGTGTGGCTTCCGGCGTCAGATGCCAAGAATTGATTCACTCAGTTGCTTCGTCCATGTCGTAAGAAGCGACAAAAAGTTGATTCTATTCTTCATTTCTTGTATTTATCAGAGTTTCTATTTTTTTGTGATGAATTTGTAAGTTAATTCTTACGTGTCTCCTATCTATTCGTAATAAACCTGGTTACTTGTCTTTCTAGTAGTTAAAAATAGTTCAACGACGCGTGCCTGAAATTGCTACTACGTCTGTCATACAAAGTAACATTTTTAATACAATAAATGTTGATTATGGGCCGCTCAAAATTATTTCATATTCTCGTCGTGAATGAAATCGATAGTTTTCAGTTGTAACCTCAGTTTGTTTATTATACTTAATATTTTTATTCAGATAATTTGGTGCTTTTCTTTTGGTAGTTTTCCTTCTTTAAAAATTTAGTATATTTTGAGACATTTATTCGGTATTCACCCTTCAAGCACACAGAGTGGTTTTACCAAAAACTTTCGCCTCAAAAAGAAATATAGAATAGTGCATTTTGTATCGGTCTTCTAAGCCAAACCAAGATCCGATTTCGTTGTGTTTTATCGGTATAACAGAGCATCTGCTCTAACAGGACATCGCGTTTGACTAGTTGTTTGCTGTCTTGGATCTAGCCTCAATTCGGCTCTAAATGATGCCAGCTCTAAGTTAGTATCGGATTCTGATGAAACGAAGTCGAAACGCAACCCATAATTTTATTAACTTCGGCTTACTGTCCCTGATTTGTGTTATGTGTGTTTGGCCGTGCTAGGTACTTAGAGTGTTTTTGATCTATTTTAACCTTCCGGCAGTCGCGCTAGTGCACTGAGTGCACATTGCTTTGAAAATTTGGCGAAATTGTCTTGGGACACCAGCGGGTGTTCATTTAGTGAGCCATTTACGCGATTTCCGGAGGATTAACTAAATTTATCTACATGAATTACTGCACGATTCCGTGAAATCCAAATTCTGTTCATCCCCAAAAGATTAATTTGTTTTCGATCCTCACATTCCTTGTCGCTGAAGTACAAATAATGAGTCTTTGTTGTATTGTCTCTTTTGGAACGAACTGTGGTTGTTATAGATTTTGACAGATGTTCAATGTACCCAATCCAAGAGCATGTATAAAGCGAACTGAGCTATGTCACTTCGAAAAATAATAATCCATACTTAACTAAACTACATTTTCATCAATCTAAGAATATGGACTGCCATTCTTTGGTAAAGTTTGTTTAAAAATGCTTTCAAAGTGAAACAACAAATTACGCGAATCTATAAATATTAGCGGCTCATTTCAACACCAATTGCATATGAAAGACGGAATTGTAAATCACGAATATTTATAATAATATTAGTCTTACAATGGAATTAAACATTGGTCTTAAGTGGGTTAATTGATTGTTGAACGCCATGGGCGTCCGGTTCGCTGGTGCCCCTGAGACCCGCAACTGGTGGTGTCTAGTCGCGGTCTACTCAGTCTAGTCCCCGGCGGTGAATCTAGCTTACGCCGTCAGAGAGTTCCCTGGCGAAGGAAGTTCTCCCGATACCGATTCTTCTTTGGTTTAAGCACCACAGTTTCTTAAGCCCTTTGGCTCCCTCTCGTTCCATTTCGCTCTTGTTTCCCGATGAGCCATTCAGCTCCCACCCTCACTTGTTCGCGAACTACTTGGTATATTATATTTTCTGATTATACATCATATTATCATGATTTAATCTGTTTCACAATATTCCGCCACGTCACTCGGTCAGTTGCTGCTTGTCTTCAACCTCTCAGGTGCCCGATACTCGCCAGGTTCTGCTCCACTTGGTCCAGCCGCCGGGAACGCTGCGCTCCTCTGCGTCTTGTACCTGCCGGGTTGGAAGTGAAAACCAACTTGGTGGGGTTGTTGTCCGGCATCCTCACAACAAGCCCCGCCCACCGTACCCTTCCAGCTTGAGCTACTTTCCGGATACTTGGCTCACCATAGAGTCGCACAAGTTCGTGGTTCATCCTTCTCCTCCACACGCCATCCTCATGCAAACCACCGAAGATCGTTCTCAGCACCCCTTCTTTCGAAGACTTCGAGTGCTTGCAGATCCTCCTCGAGCATTGTCCACGTTTCGTGCCCGTAGAGCCCTTAGTAAGCACGACTTCCAGAGATAATACGCCTTCTGATCTCCCGGCTGTCGTTATTGTCTGCAGTCCCCAATGAGTCTAGATAGATGAACTCGTCAACCACCTCGAACTCGTCGCCGTCGATCGTAATACTACTGCCCAAGCGTTCCCTATCGCGATCGGTTCCCCCAGCCAGCATGTACTTCGTCTTTGACACATTTATCTTCAGCCCTACTCGTGCTGCTTCGCGCTTCAGTCGGGTATACAGATCTGCTATCGTCTCCTTGTTTCCGATTATGTCCACGTCGTCAGCGAAGCACACGAACTGTTCGGACCTCGTGTAAATCGTACCCCACATGTTGAACCCCGCTCTTCCCGTTACACCTTCCAGCGCTATATTAAACAGCAGGCAGGCAGGACAACCCATCGCCTTGTCTTAGTCCCGTGCGTGTTTCAAACGGATCCGAGAGGTCGCCCAAAATTTTGTCACAACATTTTACACCATCCATCGTAGCCTTAATCAGTCTTGTTAGCTTCCCAGGGAAGCCGTTCTCGTCCATCATTTTCCATAGCTCTACACGGTCCACCGTGTCATATGCGGCTTTAAAGTCGATGAACAGCTGATGTGTCGGGACGTGGTATTCACGGCATTTTTTGGAGGATTTGCCGTATAGACCAAATATTTGTCGTTTGTTGATCTGCCGTTGATGAAACCGGCCTGATAACTCCCGACAAATCCATTTACCAGCGGCGATAGGCGCCGGTATAGAATCTGGGATAGCACTTTGTAAGCGGTTTTGTCACTGCGAACTACTTGGTCCAGTCCCCGCCAATGGATCTAGCCTACTCCGACGAAGAATTCCCCGACGAGGGAGGTTCTCCCGAAACCGAGCGGTAGATTTCTCTTGATACCGATGTTCGTTTCCGTGAGCCATTTAGCTCTCTGCGTCGTCCCGACCTACTCGGTCTAGTCCCCTGCGGTGGATCTCGCCTACTCAACGGGCCAGCCAGTAGGTGCTGAGGTCTATCCGGCGGTTCCGGTTCATCAGCGCCCCAACGACCCATGGCTTGCGGTCTACTCGGTCTAATCCCCGGCGGTGGGTCTAGCCTACTCGCGAGCTACACGGAGGGTGACGAGGTCGGTCCGGCGATTTTGGTGAAGCTTGACGTCCGGTTCATAGGAGCCCAAACTCAGTGCTACGTCACGTACTACTCAACTGGTCACAGGCGGTGGACCTAGTCTACACCGTCTGAGAGTTCCCCGGCGGCGGAATTTCTCTCGAAAACCGATTTGTGGCTTCTTGTTGGTGCCTTCGCCACTTCCTCTGCAGCTCGGACAATGTGCTCGTAATCACTCTGTTGACAATGTCCTAGGTATGTGCCAGTCGTATGTCTATCTGTGTATGTGTTCGTTTGAGTATTTATGACAGCTGGGTCAGGAAATTGATGCAGAACTGACATATATGATAGAATAGTGGGTAATTCTTCTTAGGATTCATTGTTCACTTTTCTCCGGAGCTCAAGTCGCTCCTTCCAATCGATTCATTTGGGAAGATCGGATTGAATAAATTAAGGTACGATTAATTTACCGACCCACATGAATTATTTATTCCTGGCCATCAAATTCTAACAAAATGCAATTGTCGTTAATGGTAAGTTAATATCATTTGCTGGCATTTGGACGAGTTCAAACAGTTTGATTGCTTGTTACATTTTTATTTCTTTTCTTCTACTTCACTAGTCGGCCTTTGTCGAACTTGTATTAATTTGCTTTTTCACAACTCATACATACCAAAAATAATGTCGGTCAATTTTGACATTTATAATTTATCTCATGTTTTGTTTCCTTTAATCACTGTATTTTAGATTCATACTAACACTTACTGATACAATCAATTGCATATTCTCTCATGTACACTTACAATTTCTCCCATTCCAAACATACAAACGCTCGTGGCCTTCGCGATAACACAAACCTGGTTACAAACGCGAACATGCATTCATTTACACATACATACGCCTACGATCTCACCAACATTATTTATTTACTTATTAACAGATTAAGGCCGAAATGGCCTGTGCCGTATACAAAAGATTCCTCCATTCCACTCGGTCCATGGCCGCGCGTCGCTAGCCACGCAGTTTGCGAAGGGTCCGCAAATCGTCTTCCACCTGGTCGATCCATCGTGCTCGCTGCGCGCAACGTCTTCTTGTACCGGTCGGATTGCAATTGAGAACCGTTTTCACCGGGCTATTGTCCGACATTCTGGCTACGTGCCCGGCCCACCGCAGTCGTCCGATTTTCGCGGTATGACAGATGGGCGGCTCCCCCAACAGCTGATGCAACTCATGGTTCATTCGCCGTCTCCATGTTTTTTTTTTTTTTTTACAATGGAGAAGACCTTTATGTCCTAGCCCAGTACACGTGCTAACGGTAGGGTCCAATCTACCACACGGGGTGCACTGGGGGCGTGTCGGACTCGAATGGTGACCAGCCATTAATACCGACTAAACTCCATTGGGCTCCGCCATCATTCCTCCCAGGAACTACCTCTCGGTATTACTTCTGGGGGGATGGCTGTACTAAGTGTACTCATTCACTCTCACTCGAGCGATCATACATCCTGTATGAGGCTTACTTGGGTGCTCTCTCAATCACACTTTGATTCGCTCTCAAACACTCCCACATGAGGCTGACTTTTGTGCTCACCTTTTACGTTCCATGCGAGGCTGACTTGTGTGCTCACCTTACTCATTCCTTGCTAGGCTTACTTTTGTGCTCGCCCTACCCATACATGTGAGGCTGACTTGGGTGCTCACCCTATCACCTGATTCACTCTCAATCGTGCCACTCTATTGTACCTTTGTCACTCCCTCTGGCATCCCATGTGGGACATTTTTCTTAGGCCCCACTTCTGACATACCATGCGAGGCTGACTTTTGTGCTCACCTTTTTCATTCCTTGCTTGCTACCAACCTGTGAGGCTGACTTTTATGCTCACCCTTAACATGCAGTGTGAGACTGACTTGGATGCTCACCCTTTCACTCCTCTGCCACGCCATGAGGCATCGATAGCTTAGTTCCAACATACTACGCTACGACCCTCCCGTCTTGGCATGAGGCAGTCCACTTATACGCCTATACACTCACTCTTCTGTCTTGCTTCGGGGTGGCTGGGTTTACCCCTTACGCGGTTGCCATTCGCTGCGCCAACCTACCTCGGCATGAACAGACCATTCACTCTCTTATTTTGCGCTTGGCCTTTTTCGCTCCAGCTAACCAATCACTAGTTAGCCGTGCCCGCCGTCTGTTGCTCGGTTCGCCAGATTACCTGTAGCCTACTGGCAATCTGGATGGTAGCAGCCGAGACTGCGTTCCACTTCTCCACCGTTTGACACATCCGCTGGATAAGGGTATCCGGGGTTGTGTCCCAGCCACAGACGTCAAGCATTGCTCTTCTTTCGACGTCGAACCGATGACATACGAACAGTATGTGTTCGGCAGTTTCATCTACACCTGGGCAGTCCGGGCAGACTGGGACCTCCGCGTGCCCGAACCTGTGGAGGTACTGACGGAAACAGCCATGGCCTGACAGGAATTGTGTCAGGTGGAAGTGAACTTCCCCATGGGGTCTTCCCACCCAGCTCGATATGCTAGGTATCAGCCGGTGGGTCCACCTACCTTTCGAGGAGTTGTCCCACTCACGCTGCCATCTGGCGACCGAGGTCACCCTGGTGCGCTCGCGGGCTCCCCTATTTCCACGTAGCTCAAAGCACTCCTCATCTTCCCGAATGACCAGCCCGACTGGCATCATGCTCGCTATCACGCAGGATGCATCGTGTGATACCGTGCGGTAGGCAGATATCACTCTGAGGCACATCACGCGGTAGGTGCTCTCCAGTTTCTGTAGGTAACTGGTTACCCTCAGTGCTCTTGACCATGACGGGCCGCCGTACCTGAGGATAGATACGGCAACGCCTGCCAGTAACCTACGTCTACTGGCGCACACCTTTGAGCTGTTGGACATCATTCTCGATAGTGCCGCAACAGCAGTCGACGCTCTCTTGCACGTATAGTCGACATGGCTGCCGAAGGTCAGCTTGTCGTCTATAATGACTCCGAGAGACTTCAGACTTCGCTGTGAAGTGATCGCGACTTCTCCCACATGGATAACTGCATGTTGTGCCGACTTGCGGTTGTTGACGATAACTACCTCCGTCTTATGATGAGCGAGCTCCAGGCCTCTCGCGCTCATCCATTCCTCCACCGTGCTAATCGCGTGTTCTGCGGTTAGTTCTACCTCAGGAATTGACTCCCCGTAGACCTCCAAGGTTACGTCGTCGGCAAAGCCGACGATCTTGACCCCAGGAGGGAACTTCAGTCTCAGAACCCCGTCATACATGAGGTTCCATAGCACCGGGCCTAGGATCGAGCCCTGCGGGACTCCGGCGGTAATCGGAACCCTTTTCTGACCGGCATCGGTCTCGTATAGCAGTACGCGGTTTTGGAAGTAACTTTCCAGGATCCGGTACAGACCCACCGGTAGGCTAAGCCGGTGTAACGAGAGCGCGATGGCATCCCAGCTTGCGCTGTTGAATGCATTCTTCACGTCAAGTGTCACTAACGCACAGTATCGAATACCTCGCCTTTTTCGTTGGATCGCTATCTCGGCAGTATTTATCACTGAGTTGAGAGCGTCCACTGTGGACTTACCCTTCCGAAAGCCAAACTGGTTGCTTGACAGACCGTCCGTACCTTCCGCGTACGGGGTGAGCCTGTTGAGGATGATCCTCTCAAGCAGTTTGCCAGTCGTGTCTATCAGACAGATTGGTCTGTACGCCGATGGGTCGCCTGGCGGCTTCCCGGGCTTCGGCAACAGCACCAGTTTCTGCCTTTTCCATCTATCGGGGAAACGGCACTCGTCAAGGCATCTCTGCATAGCTAGCCTGAACATGTTCGGGTTCGCTATGATCGCTGCCTTGAGAGCGTTGTTCGGGACTCCATCCGGCCCTGGAGCTTTGTTCATTGCTAGGGATTTAGCCACTGCGAGTAGTTCTTCGTTCGTCACTGGAGCCACCATTTCGACCGTGCCCGCACTGTCTCGTAGTGCAGGTGGCCAGGGGCTTGTGGCTCGAGACGGGAAGAGTACTTCGATAATCGTTGCCAACCGGTCCGGAGACCGTTCAGGGGGTGAGGAGCCCCCTTTGGTCTTGGCCATCACAATCCGGTAGGCGTCACCCCACGGATTCGCGTTGGCACTCTCACACAGGTTGTCGAAACACGCTCTCTTGCTGCTTTTAATAGCCTTGTTAAGGGCTAATTTCGCAGCTCGAAACACTTCACGGCGGTTCTCTCTTGCATCCTCGGTGCGAGCTCTTTGCATCCTACGTCTAGCTCTGAGGCAGGCCGTCTCCATGTGCCGTCTTCCATCTGCACTCCACCGTAGATGGTACGCAGCACTTTCCGTTCGAAGACACCAAGTGCGCGTTGGTCCTCCACGAGCATGGTCCAGGTCTCGTGCCCGTAGAGAACTACCGGTCTAATCAGCGTCTTGTAGATGGTCAACTTCGTACGACGGCGAACTCTGTTCGACCGAAGTGTCTTGCGGAGGCCAAAGTAAGCACGATTTCCTGCCACGATGCGTCTACGAATCTCTCTGCTGGTATCATTGTCGGCGGTCACCAGTGAGCCCAAGTACACGAACTCTTCAACCACCTCGATTTCGTCGCCACCGATGCAAACTCGAAGTGGGCGGTTCTCATTTTCTTCTCGTGAACCTCTTCCTATCATGTACTTTGTCTTCGACGTGTTGATGGCAAGTCCGACGCGCTTGGCTTCTCTTTTCAGTCTGATGTAGGCTTCCTCCATCTTCTCAAAGTTTCGTGCAATAATATCAACGTCATCGGCGAAACCAAGTAGCTGAACGGACTTAGTGAAAATCGTACCACTCGTGTCGATCCCTGCTCTTCTTATTACACCTTCCAGCGCGATGTTGAATAACAGACACGAGAGACCATCACCTTGCCGTAACCCTCGCCACCGTGTTTTAGTAGCTCGCTTGGTATTTGGTCAACCCCAGCGGCTTTATTATTTTTGAGCCGGCTAATCTCCTCCTGGATTTCTTGGAGATCCGGAGCCGGTAGTGTAATGTCTTCCGCGCGTGCTCCCAGGTGCGTTACCGTGCCATTCTCGTCGTCTGCTGCATCGCCGTTCAGGTGTTCTTCGTAGTGCTGCCGCCACCTCTGGATCACCTCACACTGGTCCGTAAGAAGATTCCCGTTTGTGTCTCTGCACATGTCGGCCTGTGGTACGTGGCCCCTGCGCGAGCGGTTCAACTTCTCGTAGAATTTCCGTGTGTCTTTAGCGCGGTACAGCTGCTCCATCGCTTCGCGATCTCGGTCTTCCTGCTGGCGCTTTTTGGTCCGGAAAACCGAGTTCTGCCTGTTCCGTGCCTGTTTATATCGCGCCTCGTTCGCCCTCGTGCGGTGTTGCAGCATTCTCGCCCATGCTGCATTCTTCTCTTCGACTAACTGCTCGCATTCGCCGTCGTACCAGTCGCTTCTTCGGTCCGGGCCCACCGTACCTAGTGCAGTGGCTGCGGTGCTACCTATGGCGGATCGGATATCTCTCCAGCCATCTTCAAGGGCAACTGCGCCTAGCTGCTCTTCCGTTGGTAGTGCCACTTCCAGCTGCTGCGCGTATTCTTGAGCCACTCTGCCATCTAGTAGCCGCTCGATGTTTAGCCGCGGCGTTCGGCTTCGACGCGAGCTATGCACTGTCGAAAGTTTTGAGCGCAAGCATACTGCAACCAGGTGGTGGTCCGAATCTATATTCGCACTGCGATAAGTGCGGACGTTTGACCAACATTAAAGCACCCCGATAATTAAGGGAACGTTTTAGCACCTATAAATTTACAAACGCTGTGTCAAGCATTAACCTACCGCTCGCGCTATCATGAATAGGTCGCGTCCGGACACCCCTGTAGCAGCCTAAACTTCTTCCTTCAGTTGAATTAATAAAAAAATGATTTGATCGTTTATGTTCATTACTTCACCAACCCTTGGCCCCAATGGTGGTTACTTAAATTAATTACATTTCAAAATAGTAAATATCGCTTTTATCGAATTCCTCGTCCGGTTTAAATCAAAGGTCATCGCCACACTGTTGAAAATTCGCTGGAGTCAGGTAACAGCGCTCTGGCGATCATAGTTTTACGGAATTCGCAGAAGAGAGGTATTGCGTAGAGCCCGAACATGGGCTTCAAGATCCACAACACGTCCGAGGATTGTAAGGCAACCCACCCTGGCAGACAGTAGGTCCGAGACAAACAGGGCTCGAGAGCAGTCCCACTGGACGCCTAGAGTGTCGAGCTGTATTAAGGATCAACTGAGAATGCCGCAATAAGCGGCCATCTTGGAAAACGAAAAAAGAAGTTTTTTCTCACACCTTTGGAAAAATGTTCATGAAAATGAATCAATGTATTCGGGGCATTGATAGAGTATTGCTGTTTTTCATGAAGATTTTTCCAACGGTGTGAGAAAAAACTGCTTTTTTCGTTTTCCAATATGGCTGCTTTTCCAAGCATTCTCAGTTGAACCTTAACTGACAGCGGTTTTCGTAGGTCGGCAGCTGAAATCTGTTTTGCCACGGGAGTTGTCGGATGGCAAAGCGTATGAACCGACATTGACGGCCTCGATTCTGTCAACGCCGTTCTGGTAGTATGGATTCCGAACAGTAGAACAATATTCTAGTGTCGTGCGAACCAGTGCGCAATAGAGTGATTTTGTCTCTAAAGATTTTCGCTATTCAGAAGATGAACCCAAGCTGCCTTGATGCCTTATCCATGATGTATGAAGTATGTGGTTTGAACGTTAGCGCCGAAACCATGATGACTCCGAGATCCTTGACGTCAGAGTGTCTTGGAATGCTCGAGTCGAAGAAATGGTAGTTAAACTGGATCGGATGGCGTTTCCGCGTGAACGTAACGATTGAGCATTTACTCGGGTTTAAAACCATTCTGTTTAGTCCACATTACGTGATACAGCTCTCCAGCTTACTTTGAAGAGACTCGGCGTCGGTTTTATTCGTATTTGTCGAAAAAATTTCATGTCGTGAGCGAATGAAAGGCGTTGGTACTTGTAATTTGATATTGACGTGATTAAAGTCGAGGAGGAATATTAGTGGACCGAGATGGTTTCCTTGTGGGATGCCGGATGTAGCGAAGAATGGTGCAGATAGACTTAATGCTGATTTGGTGTTTCCTTTCATCGGGGTAGGAGCGAATGTTGCGAAAATGCACGGTTACAACATCGAATTTATGTTATGTACACGCTAGCAGACGCTCAAACACGCTTACATACAAACGCTTGAGCTTCGTCCACCCTCAATAACGCACGCGATCTCACAAACATAAAGCACCCAGGTGATTGAATGAATGTTTGAGCACTTACAAACTCATAAACGTGGTGTCAAGCAGATGGGGAATCTCACTCTCATCTAGCTTTCAGCATGTTAACATACAATCCCTTAAAACCTTCGCGATCATTCCCGCATACCTACGCCCGCGGTCTCGATCATGAAAACACCCCGGTGATAAGCGAATGTCTTAGCACAAATAAACTTATAAACGCGGTCTCAAGCGGGAGTCTACAATCGCCCGTTAATGCATCGGTTACGACCGGAAATCTCTTCCTTCAATCTTAGCAGCTTAAGTCCATTTCTTTAGTTGGAACAATACAAAAATGACGCTTTTATGCACTAGACAACACGATCCATGGCGACATGACCGGGAACTCCAGTTATATGGGGAAACATACTCTCTTCTAGCATGTGTACTATACACTAAAAATTGAGCATTAGACTCCTTGTTCGCTTGCGATCATTCAAGAATACACGCGAATAGGCGAATGGCAACACGGTAATAAAATCTAATTTATGCACGCGAAGCTACGTACACGCTAGCGCAAGCGACAAACACGTAAACATATAAGATCTCGCAAACAAGATAACACCCCGGTGACTAAGTGAACGTTTTGGCAATTATAAACTAACAAACGCGATCTTAAGAGTGAGCCTACATACGCCCGTGTTCCCGCGATCATGAATCGGTTACGTCCGTAAGTCCCTACTCCCAGCCCTTGCAGTCTAGGTCCATGCTGTTTCATGGCGACACGACCAAACTCTAGTGATGTGGAAGAACTCACTCTCTTCTACCATCTGAACCGTACACTGAAAATTAAGTATCAGTTTCAAGTCCGAGCGGGATCATCCAAGAACACATACGAATATGCGAATGGACACACGGTTATAAAATCGAATCCATACATGTGCAGTTATATACACGCGACCGAATACGTTAACGTGCAAACGCTCGAGCTCTTAGCGATGATACATGCGATCGCGAAGACCCTGCATCCGCACATATCTAAGCCGTACACCGAATATCTCATTGAATCACGGCCCGCTGTAAATGGCCTCAAGTTTTAGTGGGTGACATTTCCTGTCTAGTCTGATATTGTAGTGAGTGATTCTGACGAGAACCTAGCTTTACAGTTCCAGCAGGAAACTATCGAAAAAAAAAGTTTGTTCGTGAATTTGACAATTTCTTCTAAACAAAAAATATGCATTTATGCATTTGATGTACAATGCAACATTGAGTACCTTCTTGCTCATACGTGCGGCCTAACGATTATAATAATTAAACTGTGTACAATAATAAGTTAAACACCCATTTGGAACAACTAAATAATTCAATTTCGCTTCAGAGCCCAAACTATTTCGGGAAGCCACACAAAGACAGCATCAGAACCGAAAAGGCGCACGACACCCATCCACAACCAACAATGGCTCTAAAAGTTTCGAGAGCGAAAGTGCTGACTCGTTTCGCTGAGCTGCTAAAACGTCACTGGACTCGTACCCTACTCTACCGAGTTGGAGATAAAAGTGGATCATAAATAAAATGTTTTGTTGATGTTTGAATATTGTACGCTTTTCTGGAACCAACTCAGGGGATAAAAAAAATACGCGTGGAGTGTGCTAAGAGCGAACACATGGTTCGGCGCCTGTTTTTGTGGGGAGCCGGCTTTTCTGGCGACGCACGGCTGGAGGTGGATAGAAGCTTTGAGATAAAAGATGCAATTTGGCAGATAAAAACACGATCACGTTGTCGGCAGAATCCGGCACCAAAAAATTGTCATGTGCGAAATTGAAATCGCTAGTCATACATTGTGGCATCGTGACCGTGAGAGATACTGCCCACGCATTTCGTAACAATGTGTCGCAATGCATTGTGTCATCACGCAAACGACATTATTCGTGACAATAGGTCAGAGGTCCTTAGTTCGTAAAATCAATAAATTAACATTATCCTTAATATTTTATCTCGCGAAATTCGATCGGCACCTATACCAACTGCCGCATCGATCAGTCTGACCTTGTGTTCGGGAGGCAAGAGAAAAATGACTCTCTCTTTCTTCTGCTGACATCGAAGACGGACGATCGCAGTGGCACCTAGAACCATTAGTCATTCGGTACAAACATCTCGGGATTAATATTTTCTCATCAACATGGTTATTGTCAGCTACCATGCCCAATGAGGTATTTTGAAATCGAACGCGTGAATTCAATATGCGACTGCCGGATTCAATTGAGGCACCGTGAAAAAAATCATTTGTTCTGTCTCTCGTTGTTAGTAGTTTTTGTTTTCAAAGGAGGCGCATGGTAATCACAAACGTTTGGCGAAATACTTGGATCTTAGAACACGACTAGTCAACTGAATTTTGCAATATCAAACTACGCAGATAAGTTTATTTAAAACCTTTCTGAAACTACAACAGCACCGACAGACGTTGCCTATTTTCACCGTGCCTTTGCCAGGAAACCCCTTTGCGCCAAGCGACCATATTTTGCCGTCAATATCTGTCATTTTTCGAGCAAACAAGCAAGGTCTGGCAAAGTTCTTGTTTATTCGCAAACTTGGAAGCTGGTGGATAACACACACACACATTTTCCTCTCACATTGTACTGCGCTGGCAGATCACAGACAGTTTCTTCGTCCTCCGTTGACAAAGTGTAGAAATACATGGTGCAATGACGGGATAAAAATGAGCCGAGGGTTGGCGGTGTTATTCATTCGCGACGTCTTCCATTCATGCAAATAAATACACATATTTATCCAGTTGTCGGTCGGTGCGTATTGTGGCAGATCATGTTCTGACCGCCGCGTTGTTTGCCGCGCAGTGCCCAGGGCGATCGCTACAAAGGGTGTCGGGTTTCCTTCTGTCGTAGGTCTAATGACCCGCGCTTCAGAATTGGTCTTTTGTTTAACTGATTCTATTTTATAGTTGTACGACATCTTTTGAATAAGTCGTAAAACTGCAATTTATTTAGCATATCCTTCTTTGTCTTAGTTGATTCATCCATCAGCAGTGTAGGGCGCTTGAGACATTTGAGATGCAGATAAAGAACCTCCATTAATGCGACTTTAATAGCTCTACTTACATGCGTCCATTAATCCGACTTGTTACATGATCATGGGCAAGTAACACTTTCAACTATAAGCATTATTGGCTCCAGTTGATATCTGCATCATGATTTTTTTTGCTAAGCACTTTATCAACTTTATCGACCGGGAGATGACAATGCGAAAAAGTATCCTTTCACTGTGCTGTCAGACGTTATTGTCTGATTGAAATTTATTGCCTGAGCGGTAATTTACAGCGGTAAGATGTCCGTTTTCTGCACAAGAAGACAAAGATCTGTCGGCTACCTGCCACCAACAACCCAGCGGCTCCATCGTCGTGGTTCGATCCATCTGGAAACGAATTGTTAATTACGACAAGAGAACTAGACAGACGTTCGTGATTACGAAACCGTGCGTCGTGTTGCATTGTGGGATTTGACTTTTTTTCTTTCTCGCACCATACGGAAAGTGGCTGCTGAAAGAAGTGAAACCACCAACCAACCAACCAACCAACCATGATGCGTCCCGCAAAGTTTGATTGTGCCGCCGAAAAGGATGCCATTTTTCACGAGTCACTCCTTTTTCATCCGCCCATTGCTGGTTTTCGACATTCGAAGGAGACGAAAAAAAAGTTGTTTAAACAATGTCGAACGCAACTTAAAGTGCCATGCGATATTTCCATCTTTCATTTTTATTGCTGCCTTAAGTTCAGGGCAGTCAGTATCAGTGCCAGCGTCTGCGGTAGATATGGTACATTGCAAAACAATACGAACCCGATGGGAAAAGTGCAAGAATCAATCATGGCATAAATATTGTCGAACTACAACAATTGTTTTCCGATCAATGGTTTTGTCTGACTGGGTACTGCCGTGAAGGTGTCTCGTTACGAGAGCGACACACCGTAGTGGTTGGCCATCGATCTTGGAAGGATTATTTCTGAAAGAGGAGAAGGTCTCTGCCGTCTCGGGGAAATTGATTAGTGTGACACAGTTTACTGAAACTGAAACAAGTAATCTCATTGTGTCACTTACCAAGAATATGGTCTGTTATTGGAACTTATAGAAATGGTTTCTATTATTTGTATATTTTATACTATTTTTTATTTATGCTATTTTTATATAAATGCTATTTTTAAATTTATTACTTCTAATGTCTTCTTCTGTCGTATATCTTCCGCCTTCTGTCTTCTGTCTTCTGTCTTCTGTCTTCTGTCTTCTGTCTTCTGTCTTCTGTCTTCTGTCTTCTGTCTTCTGTCTTCTGTCTTCTGTCTTCTGTCTTCTGTCTTCTGTCTTCTGTCTTCTGTCTTCTGTCTTCTGTCTTCTGTCTTCTGTCTTCTGTCTTCTGTCTTCTGTCTTCTGTCTTCTGTCTTCTGTCTTCTGTCTTCTGTCTTCTGTCTTCTGTCTTCTGTCTTCTGTCTTCTGTCTTCTGTCTTCTGTCTTCTGTCTTCTGTCTTCTGTCTTCTGTCTTCTGTCTTCTGTCTTCTGTCTTCTGTCTTCTGTCTTCTGTCTTCTGTCTTCTGTCTTCTGTCTTCTGTCTTCTGTCTTCTGTCTTCTGTCTTCTGTCTTCTGTCTTCTGTCTTCTGTCTTCTGTCTTCTGTCTTCTGTCTTCTGTCTTCTGTCTTCTGTCTTCTGTCTTCTGTCTTCTGTCTTCTGTCTTCTGTCTTCTGTCTTCTGTCTTCTGTCTTCTGTCTTCTGTCTTCTGTCTTCTGTCTTCTGTCTTCTGTCTTCTGTCTTCTGTCTTCTGTCTTCTGTCTTCTGTCTTCTGTCTTCTGTCTTCTGTCTTCTGTCTTCTGTCTTCTGTCTTCTGTCTTCTGTCTTCTGTCTTCTGTCTTCTGTCTTCTGTCTTCTGTCTTCTGTCTTCTGTCTTCTGTCTTCTGTCTTCTGTCTTCTGTCTTCTGTCTTCTGTCTTCTGTCTTCTGTCTTCTGTCTTCTGTCTTCTGTCTTCTGTCTTCTGTCTTCTGTCTTCTGTCTTCTGTCTTCTGTCTTCTGTCTTCTGTCTTCTGTCTTCTGTCTTCTGTCTTCTGTCTTCTGTCTTCTGTCTTCTGTCTTCTGTCTTCTGTCTTCTGTCTTCTGTCTTCTGTCTTCTGTCTTCTGTCTTCTGTCTTCTGTCTTCTGTCTTCTGTCTTCTGTCTTCTGTCTTCTGTCTTCTGTCTTCTGTCTTCTGTCTTCTGTCTTCTGTCTTCTGTCTTCTGTCTTCTGTCTTCTGTCTTCTGTCTTCTGTCTTCTGTCTTCTGTCTTCTGTCTTCTGTCTTCTGTCTTCTGTCTTCTGTCTTCTGTCTTCTGTCTTCTGTCTTCTGTCTTCTGTCTTCTGTCTTCTGTCTTCTGTCTTCTGTCTTCTGTCTTCTGTCTTCTGTCTTCTGTCTTCTGTCTTCTGTCTTCTGTCTTCTGTCTTCTGTCTTCTGTCTTCTGTCTTCTGTCTTCTGTCTTCTGTCTTCTGTCTTCTGTCTTCTGTCTTCTGTCTTCTGTCTTCTGTCTTCTGTCTTCTGTCTTCTGTCTTCTGTCTTCTGTCTTCTGTCTTCTGTCTTCTGTCTTCTGTCTTCTGTCTTCTGTCTTCTGTCTTCTGTCTTCTGTCTTCTGTCTTCTGTCTTCTGTCTTCTGTCTTCTGTCTTCTGTCTTCTGTCTTCTGTCTTCTGTCTTCTGTCTTCTGTCTTCTGTCTTCTGTCTTCTGTCTTCTGTCTTCTGTCTTCTGTCTTCTGTCTTCTGTCTTCTGTCTTCTGTCTTCTGTCTTCTGTCTTCTGTCTTCTGTCTTCTGTCTTCTGTCTTCTGTCTTCTGTCTTCTGTCTTCTGTCTTCTGTCTTCTGTCTTCTGTCTTCTGTCTTCTGTCTTCTGTCTTCTGTCTTCTGTCTTCTGTCTTCTGTCTTCTGTCTTCTGTCTTCTGTCTTCTGTCTTCTGTCTTCTGTCTTCTGTCTTCTGTCTTCTGTCTTCTGTCTTCTGTCTTCTGTCTTCTGTCTTCTGTCTTCTGTCTTCTGTCTTCTGTCTTCTGTCTTCTGTCTTCTGTCTTCTGTCTTCTGTCTTCTGTCTTCTGTCTTCTGTCTTCTGTCTTCTGTCTTCTGTCTTCTGTCTTCTGTCTTCTGTCTTCTGTCTTCTGTCTTCTGTCTTCTGTCTTCTGTCTTCTGTCTTCTGTCTTCTGTCTTCTGTCTTCTGTCTTCTGTCTTCTGTCTTCTGTCTTCTGTCTTCTGTCTTCTGTCTTCTGTCTTCTGTCTTCTGTCTTCTGTCTTCTGTCTTCTGTCTTCTGTCTTCTGTCTTCTGTCTTCTGTCTTCTGTCTTCTGTCTTCTGTCTTCTGTCTTCTGTCTTCTGTCTTCTGTCTTCTGTCTTCTGTCTTCTGTCTTCTGTCTTCTGTCTTCTGTCTTCTGTCTTCTGTCTTCTGTCTTCTGTCTTCTGTCTTCTGTCTTCTGTCTTCTGTCTTCTGTCTTCTGTCTTCTGTCTTCTGTCTTCTGTCTTCTGTCTTCTGTCTTCTGTCTTCTGTCTTCTGTCTTCTGTCTTCTGTCTTCTGTCTTCTGTCTTCTGTCTTCTGTCTTCTGTCTTCTGTCTTCTGTCTTCTGTCTTCTGTCTTCTGTCTTCTGTCTTCTGTCTTCTGTCTTCTGTCTTCTGTCTTCTGTCTTCTGTCTTCTGTCTTCTGTCTTCTGTCTTCTGTCTTCTGTCTTCTGTCTTCTGTCTTCTGTCTTCTGTCTTCTGTCTTCTGTCTTCTGTCTTCTGTCTTCTGTCTTCTGTCTTCTGTCTTCTGTCTTCTGTCTTCTGTCTTCTGTCTTCTGTCTTCTGTCTTCTGTCTTCTGTCTTCTGTCTTCTGTCTTCTGTCTTCTGTCTTCTGTCTTCTGTCTTCTGTCTTCTGTCTTCTGTCTTCTGTCTTCTGTCTTCTGTCTTCTGTCTTCTGTCTTCTGTCTTCTGTCTTCTGTCTTCTGTCTTCTGTCTTCTGTCTTCTGTCTTCTGTCTTCTGTCTTCTGTCTTCTGTCTTCTGTCTTCTGTCTTCTGTCTTCTGTCTTCTGTCTTCTGTCTTCTGTCTTCTGTCTTCTGTCTTCTGTCTTCTGTCTTCTGTCTTCTGTCTTCTGTCTTCTGTCTTCTGTCTTCTGTCTTCTGTCTTCTGTCTTCTGTCTTCTGTCTTCTGTCTTCTGTCTTCTGTCTTCTGTCTTCTGTCTTCTGTCTTCTGTCTTCTGTCTTCTGTCTTCTGTCTTCTGTCTTCTGTCTTCTGTCTTCTGTCTTCTGTCTTCTGTCTTCTGTCTTCTGTCTTCTGTCTTCTGTCTTCTGTCTTCTGTCTTCTGTCTTCTGTCTTCTGTCTTCTGTCTTCTGTCTTCTGTCTTCTGTCTTCTGTCTTCTGTCTTCTGTCTTCTGTCTTCTGTCTTCTGTCTTCTGTCTTCTGTCTTCTGTCTTCTGTCTTCTGTCTTCTGTCTTCTGTCTTCTGTCTTCTGTCTTCTGTCTTCTGTCTTCTGTCTTCTGTCTTCTGTCTTCTGTCTTCTGTCTTCTGTCTTCTGTCTTCTGTCTTCTGTCTTCTGTCTTCTGTCTTCTGTCTTCTGTCTTCTGTCTTCTGTCTTCTGTCTTCTGTCTTCTGTCTTCTGTCTTCTGTCTTCTGTCTTCTGTCTTCTGTCTTCTGTCTTCTGTCTTCTGTCTTCTGTCTTCTGTCTTCTGTCTTCTGTCTTCTGTCTTCTGTCTTCTGTCTTCTGTCTTCTGTCTTCTGTCTTCTGTCTTCTGTCTTCTGTCTTCTGTCTTCTGTCTTCTGTCTTCTGTCTTCTGTCTTCTGTCTTCTGTCTTCTGTCTTCTGTCTTCTGTCTTCTGTCTTCTGTCTTCTGTCTTCTGTCTTCTGTCTTCTGTCTTCTGTCTTCTGTCTTCTGTCTTCTGTCTTCTGTCTTCTGTCTTCTGTCTTCTGTCTTCTGTCTTCTGTCTTCTGTCTTCTGTCTTCTGTCTTCTGTCTTCTGTCTTCTGTCTTCTGTCTTCTGTCTTCTGTCTTCTGTCTTCTGTCTTCTGTCTTCTGTCTTCTGTCTTCTGTCTTCTGTCTTCTGTCTTCTGTCTTCTGTCTTCTGTCTTCTGTCTTCTGTCTTCTGTCTTCTGTCTTCTGTCTTCTGTCTTCTGTCTTCTGTCTTCTGTCTTCTGTCTTCTGTCTTCTGTCTTCTGTCTTCTGTCTTCTGTCTTCTGTCTTCTGTCTTCTGTCTTCTGTCTTCTGTCTTCTGTCTTCTGTCTTCTGTCTTCTGTCTTCTGTCTTCTGTCTTCTGTCTTCTGTCTTCTGTCTTCTGTCTTCTGTCTTCTGTCTTCTGTCTTCTGTCTTCTGTCTTCTGTCTTCTGTCTTCTGTCTTCTGTCTTCTGTCTTCTGTCTTCTGTCTTCTGTCTTCTGTCTTCTGTCTTCTGTCTTCTGTCTTCTGTCTTCTGTCTTCTGTCTTCTGTCTTCTGTCTTCTGTCTTCTGTCTTCTGTCTTCTGTCTTCTGTCTTCTGTCTTCTGTCTTCTGTCTTCTGTCTTCTGTCTTCTGTCTTCTGTCTTCTGTCTTCTGTCTTCTGTCTTCTGTCTTCTGTCTTCTGTCTTCTGTCTTCTGTCTTCTGTCTTCTGTCTTCTGTCTTCTGTCTTCTGTCTTCTGTCTTCTGTCTTCTGTCTTCTGTCTTCTGTCTTCTGTCTTCTGTCTTCTGTCTTCTGTCTTCTGTCTTCTGTCTTCTGTCTTCTGTCTTCTGTCTTCTGTCTTCTGTCTTCTGTCTTCTGTCTTCTGTCTTCTGTCTTCTGTCTTCTGTCTTCTGTCTTCTGTCTTCTGTCTTCTGTCTTCTGTCTTCTGTCTTCTGTCTTCTGTCTTCTGTCTTCTGTCTTCTGTCTTCTGTCTTCTGTCTTCTGTCTTCTGTCTTCTGTCTTCTGTCTTCTGTCTTCTGTCTTCTGTCTTCTGTCTTCTGTCTTCTGTCTTCTGTCTTCTGTCTTCTGTCTTCTGTCTTCTGTCTTCTGTCTTCTGTCTTCTGTCTTCTGTCTTCTGTCTTCTGTCTTCTGTCTTCTGTCTTCTGTCTTCTGTCTTCTGTCTTCTGTCTTCTGTCTTCTGTCTTCTGTCTTCTGTCTTCTGTCTTCTGTCTTCTGTCTTCTGTCTTCTGTCTTCTGTCTTCTGTCTTCTGTCTTCTGTCTTCTGTCTTCTGTCTTCTGTCTTCTGTCTTCTGTCTTCTGTCTTCTGTCTTCTGTCTTCTGTCTTCTGTCTTCTGTCTTCTGTCTTCTGTCTTCTGTCTTCTGTCTTCTGTCTTCTGTCTTCTGTCTTCTGTCTTCTGTCTTCTGTCTTCTGTCTTCTGTCTTCTGTCTTCTGTCTTCTGTCTTCTGTCTTCTGTCTTCTGTCTTCTGTCTTCTGTCTTCTGTCTTCTGTCTTCTGTCTTCTGTCTTCTGTCTTCTGTCTTCTGTCTTCTGTCTTCTGTCTTCTGTCTTCTGTCTTCTGTCTTCTGTCTTCTGTCTTCTGTCTTCTGTCTTCTGTCTTCTGTCTTCTGTCTTCTGTCTTCTGTCTTCTGTCTTCTGTCTTCTGTCTTCTGTCTTCTGTCTTCTGTCTTCTGTCTTCTGTCTTCTGTCTTCTGTCTTCTGTCTTCTGTCTTCTGTCTTCTGTCTTCTGTCTTCTGTCTTCTGTCTTCTGTCTTCTGTCTTCTGTCTTCTGTCTTCTGTCTTCTGTCTTCTGTCTTCTGTCTTCTGTCTTCTGTCTTCTGTCTTCTGTCTTCTGTCTTCTGTCTTCTGTCTTCTGTCTTCTGTCTTCTGTCTTCTGTCTTCTGTCTTCTGTCTTCTGTCTTCTGTCTTCTGTCTTCTGTCTTCTGTCTTCTGTCTTCTGTCTTCTGTCTTCTGTCTTCTGTCTTCTGTCTTCTGTCTTCTGTCTTCTGTCTTCTGTCTTCTGTCTTCTGTCTTCTGTCTTCTGTCTTCTGTCTTCTGTCTTCTGTCTTCTGTCTTCTGTCTTCTGTCTTCTGTCTTCTGTCTTCTGTCTTCTGTCTTCTGTCTTCTGTCTTCTGTCTTCTGTCTTCTGTCTTCTGTCTTCTGTCTTCTGTCTTCTGTCTTCTGTCTTCTGTCTTCTGTCTTCTGTCTTCTGTCTTCTGTCTTCTGTCTTCTGTCTTCTGTCTTCTGTCTTCTGTCTTCTGTCTTCTGTCTTCTGTCTTCTGTCTTCTGTCTTCTGTCTTCTGTCTTCTGTCTTCTGTCTTCTGTCTTCTGTCTTCTGTCTTCTGTCTTCTGTCTTCTGTCTTCTGTCTTCTGTCTTCTGTCTTCTGTCTTCTGTCTTCTGTCTTCTGTCTTCTGTCTTCTGTCTTCTGTCTTCTGTCTTCTGTCTTCTGTCTTCTGTCTTCTGTCTTCTGTCTTCTGTCTTCTGTCTTCTGTCTTCTGTCTTCTGTCTTCTGTCTTCTGTCTTCTGTCTTCTGTCTTCTGTCTTCTGTCTTCTGTCTTCTGTCTTCTGTCTTCTGTCTTCTGTCTTCTGTCTTCTGTCTTCTGTCTTCTGTCTTCTGTCTTCTGTCTTCTGTCTTCTGTCTTCTGTCTTCTGTCTTCTGTCTTCTGTCTTCTGTCTTCTGTCTTCTGTCTTCTGTCTTCTGTCTTCTGTCTTCTGTCTTCTGTCTTCTGTCTTCTGTCTTCTGTCTTCTGTCTTCTGTCTTCTGTCTTCTGTCTTCTGTCTTCTGTCTTCTGTCTTCTGTCTTCTGTCTTCTGTCTTCTGTCTTCTGTCTTCTGTCTTCTGTCTTCTGTCTTCTGTCTTCTGTCTTCTGTCTTCTGTCTTCTGTCTTCTGTCTTCTGTCTTCTGTCTTCTGTCTTCTGTCTTCTGTCTTCTGTCTTCTGTCTTCTGTCTTCTGTCTTCTGTCTTCTGTCTTCTGTCTTCTGTCTTCTGTCTTCTGTCTTCTGTCTTCTGTCTTCTGTCTTCTGTCTTCTGTCTTCTGTCTTCTGTCTTCTGTCTTCTGTCTTCTGTCTTCTGTCTTCTGTCTTCTGTCTTCTGTCTTCTGTCTTCTGTCTTCTGTCTTCTGTCTTCTGTCTTCTGTCTTCTGTCTTCTGTCTTCTGTCTTCTGTCTTCTGTCTTCTGTCTTCTGTCTTCTGTCTTCTGTCTTCTGTCTTCTGTCTTCTGTCTTCTGTCTTCTGTCTTCTGTCTTCTGTCTTCTGTCTTCTGTCTTCTGTCTTCTGTCTTCTGTCTTCTGTCTTCTGTCTTCTGTCTTCTGTCTTCTGTCTTCTGTCTTCTGTCTTCTGTCTTCTGTCTTCTGTCTTCTGTCTTCTGTCTTCTGTCTTCTGTCTTCTGTCTTCTGTCTTCTGTCTTCTGTCTTCTGTCTTCTGTCTTCTGTCTTCTGTCTTCTGTCTTCTGTCTTCTGTCTTCTGTCTTCTGTCTTCTGTCTTCTGTCTTCTGTCTTCTGTCTTCTGTCTTCTGTCTTCTGTCTTCTGTCTTCTGTCTTCTGTCTTCTGTCTTCTGTCTTCTGTCTTCTGTCTTCTGTCTTCTGTCTTCTGTCTTCTGTCTTCTGTCTTCTGTCTTCTGTCTTCTGTCTTCTGTCTTCTGTCTTCTGTCTTCTGTCTTCTGTCTTCTGTCTTCTGTCTTCTGTCTTCTGTCTTCTGTCTTCTGTCTTCTGTCTTCTGTCTTCTGTCTTCTGTCTTCTGTCTTCTGTCTTCTGTCTTCTGTCTTCTGTCTTCTGTCTTCTGTCTTCTGTCTTCTGTCTTCTGTCTTCTGTCTTCTGTCTTCTGTCTTCTGTCTTCTGTCTTCTGTCTTCTGTCTTCTGTCTTCTGTCTTCTGTCTTCTGTCTTCTGTCTTCTGTCTTCTGTCTTCTGTCTTCTGTCTTCTGTCTTCTGTCTTCTGTCTTCTGTCTTCTGTCTTCTGTCTTCTGTCTTCTGTCTTCTGTCTTCTGTCTTCTGTCTTCTGTCTTCTGTCTTCTGTCTTCTGTCTTCTGTCTTCTGTCTTCTGTCTTCTGTCTTCTGTCTTCTGTCTTCTGTCTTCTGTCTTCTGTCTTCTGTCTTCTGTCTTCTGTCTTCTGTCTTCTGTCTTCTGTCTTCTGTCTTCTGTCTTCTGTCTTCTGTCTTCTGTCTTCTGTCTTCTGTCTTCTGTCTTCTGTCTTCTGTCTTCTGTCTTCTGTCTTCTGTCTTCTGTCTTCTGTCTTCTGTCTTCTGTCTTCTGTCTTCTGTCTTCTGTCTTCTGTCTTCTGTCTTCTGTCTTCTGTCTTCTGTCTTCTGTCTTCTGTCTTCTGTCTTCTGTCTTCTGTCTTCTGTCTTCTGTCTTCTGTCTTCTGTCTTCTGTCTTCTGTCTTCTGTCTTCTGTCTTCTGTCTTCTGTCTTCTGTCTTCTGTCTTCTGTCTTCTGTCTTCTGTCTTCTGTCTTCTGTCTTCTGTCTTCTGTCTTCTGTCTTCTGTCTTCTGTCTTCTGTCTTCTGTCTTCTGTCTTCTGTCTTCTGTCTTCTGTCTTCTGTCTTCTGTCTTCTGTCTTCTGTCTTCTGTCTTCTGTCTTCTGTCTTCTGTCTTCTGTCTTCTGTCTTCTGTCTTCTGTCTTCTGTCTTCTGTCTTCTGTCTTCTGTCTTCTGTCTTCTGTCTTCTGTCTTCTGTCTTCTGTCTTCTGTCTTCTGTCTTCTGTCTTCTGTCTTCTGTCTTCTGTCTTCTGTCTTCTGTCTTCTGTCTTCTGTCTTCTGTCTTCTGTCTTCTGTCTTCTGTCTTCTGTCTTCTGTCTTCTGTCTTCTGTCTTCTGTCTTCTGTCTTCTGTCTTCTGTCTTCTGTCTTCTGTCTTCTGTCTTCTGTCTTCTGTCTTCTGTCTTCTGTCTTCTGTCTTCTGTCTTCTGTCTTCTGTCTTCTGTCTTCTGTCTTCTGTCTTCTGTCTTCTGTCTTCTGTCTTCTGTCTTCTGTCTTCTGTCTTCTGTCTTCTGTCTTCTGTCTTCTGTCTTCTGTCTTCTGTCTTCTGTCTTCTGTCTTCTGTCTTCTGTCTTCTGTCTTCTGTCTTCTGTCTTCTGTCTTCTGTCTTCTGTCTTCTGTCTTCTGTCTTCTGTCTTCTGTCTTCTGTCTTCTGTCTTCTGTCTTCTGTCTTCTGTCTTCTGTCTTCTGTCTTCTGTCTTCTGTCTTCTGTCTTCTGTCTTCTGTCTTCTGTCTTCTGTCTTCTGTCTTCTGTCTTCTGTCTTCTGTCTTCTGTCTTCTGTCTTCTGTCTTCTGTCTTCTGTCTTCTGTCTTCTGTCTTCTGTCTTCTGTCTTCTGTCTTCTGTCTTCTGTCTTCTGTCTTCTGTCTTCTGTCTTCTGTCTTCTGTCTTCTGTCTTCTGTCTTCTGTCTTCTGTCTTCTGTCTTCTGTCTTCTGTCTTCTGTCTTCTGTCTTCTGTCTTCTGTCTTCTGTCTTCTGTCTTCTGTCTTCTGTCTTCTGTCTTCTGTCTTCTGTCTTCTGTCTTCTGTCTTCTGTCTTCTGTCTTCTGTCTTCTGTCTTCTGTCTTCTGTCTTCTGTCTTCTGTCTTCTGTCTTCTGTCTTCTGTCTTCTGTCTTCTGTCTTCTGTCTTCTGTCTTCTGTCTTCTGTCTTCTGTCTTCTGTCTTCTGTCTTCTGTCTTCTGTCTTCTGTCTTCTGTCTTCTGTCTTCTGTCTTCTGTCTTCTGTCTTCTGTCTTCTGTCTTCTGTCTTCTGTCTTCTGTCTTCTGTCTTCTGTCTTCTGTCTTCTGTCTTCTGTCTTCTGTCTTCTGTCTTCTGTCTTCTGTCTTCTGTCTTCTGTCTTCTGTCTTCTGTCTTCTGTCTTCTGTCTTCTGTCTTCTGTCTTCTGTCTTCTGTCTTCTGTCTTCTGTCTTCTGTCTTCTGTCTTCTGTCTTCTGTCTTCTGTCTTCTGTCTTCTGTCTTCTGTCTTCTGTCTTCTGTCTTCTGTCTTCTGTCTTCTGTCTTCTGTCTTCTGTCTTCTGTCTTCTGTCTTCTGTCTTCTGTCTTCTGTCTTCTGTCTTCTGTCTTCTGTCTTCTGTCTTCTGTCTTCTGTCTTCTGTCTTCTGTCTTCTGTCTTCTGTCTTCTGTTTTCTGTCTTCTGTCTTCTGTCTTCTGTCTTCTGTCTTCTGTCTTCTGTCTTCTGTCTTCTGTCTTCTGTCTTCTGGCTTCTGGCTTCTGTCTTCTGTCTTCTGGCTTCTGTCTTCTGTCTTCTGTCTTCTGTCTTCTGGCTTCTGTCTTCTGTCTTCTGTCTTCTGTCTTCTGTCTTCTGTCTTCTGTCTTCTGTCTTCTGTCTTCTGTCTTCTGTCTTCTGTCTTCTGTCTTCTGTCTTCTGTCTTCTGTCTTCTGTCTTCTGTCTTCTGTCTTCTGTCTTCTGTCTTCTGTCTTCTGTCTTCTGTCTTCTGTCTTCTGTCTTCTGTCTTCTGTCTTCTGTCTTCTGTCTTCTGTCTTCTGTCTTCTGTCTTCTGTCTTCTGTCTTCTGTCTTCTGTCTTCTGTCTTCTGTCTTCTGTCTTCTGTCTTCTGTCTTCTGTCTTCTGTCTTCTGTCTTCTGTCTTCTGTCGTCTGTCTTCTGTCTTCTGTCTTCTGTCTTCTGTCTTCTGCCTTCTATCTTCTGTCTTCAATCTTCTGTCTTCTGTCTACTGTCTTCTGTCTACTGTCTACTGTCTACTGTCTACTGTCTACTGTCTACTGTCTACTGTCTACTGTCTACTGTCTACTGTCTACTGTCTACTGTCTACTGTCTACTGTCTACTGTCTACTGTCTACTGTCTACTGTCTACTGTCTACTGTCTACTGTCTACTGTCTACTGTCTACTGTCTACTGTCTACTGTCTACTGTCTACTGTCTACTGTCTACTGTCTACTGTCTACTGTCTACTGTCTACTGTCTACTGTCTACTGTCTACTGTCTACTGTCTACTGTCTACTGTCTACTGTCTACTGTCTACTGTCTACTGTCTACTGTCTACTGTCTACTGTCTACTGTCTACTGTCTACTGTCTACTGTCTACTGTCTACTGTCTACTGTCTACTGTCTACTGTCTACTGTCTACTGTCTACTGTCTACTGTCTACTGTCTACTGTCTACTGTCTACTGTCTACTGTCTACTGTCTACTGTCTACTTTCTACTGTCTACTGTCTACTGTCTACTGTCTACTGTCTACTGTCTACTGTCTACTGTCTACAGTCTTCTGTCTTCTGTCATGACAGATTTTTGGCATTTTAATGAAAATTTTGAAAGATTGCGATTTTTCACAGATTTTTTGGAAATTTATCACAGATTTTCACCGGACTTACTTTGGAAGTCTATCACTCACACATTTTGATTCACGCAATGCCAACTAAATATGGAATGAATCGTTTTTTGTCGGTTTTGTCAAACTCAAAAGTACCTTCTGCATCTGCTAATGCCAGCGTGAAGCGAACAACAATAACAATTTCGTTTGTCTTGTGCGCGTTGTTTGAAGAACAGCGTAACCGTTACTTGTATTCTGCCGTAGTGATTTATCGAGATGAGTAAGCCGCATAAGCAAGAAGGAGTACTTCGGTCGAACACTGCACTGATCTGAATATCTACTGAAGGTGAAATGGGAACTTTGGCTCTCGGAAGTCGCGTTTATCCAGTTCGATCATGTCAGGCATTCAGTGTTGATAACGTTCAACAATTCGCTTCAGGCGAGAAATCAGATTTTGCATAACAACTTAAAACCCGTCGTTACAAAATTACGTATTTAGGGGTTACATATTTTTTGCGAAAGAAATGAGGAAACTTTGAATGTATGGTAGGTTTGTAGCAATGATTTTAGTGCGTTAAAATTATAGTTGATGTGCTATTTTTTAGTGAAAGCGAGCATTAAACAAAGACTGATAATAAGAAACGACCCGGGGTTAGACAGAATCAAATTCAACTTGTTGAAGAATCTGCCTGATTCTGCAAAAAGGCTTTTGCTGTATTTATTTAACAGGTTCCTTGAGGGTAACATTGTTCCTTATGGCTGGAGGCAAGTGAAAGTCATCGTCATCGCAAAACCGGGAAAACTAGCCTCCGATCACAACTCGTACCGACCGATTGTAATTTGTAATGCTTTCCTGTATCCGGAAGTTGTTCGAGAAAATGATCTTGTTTTGCCTCGACAATTGGGTTGATACAAATGGCTTACTGTCAGACACACAATTTGGCTACCGCAAAGGCAAAGGGACGAACGATTGCCTTGCGTTGCTCTCAACCGAAATGCAAATGGCCTATGCTAGCAAAGAGCAGATGGCATCAGTTTCCCTGGATATTAAGGGGGCTTTTGACTCAGTGTCCATCAATATTTTTTCAGAGAAGCTGCATCAGTATGGTCTTTCGCCGATTTTAAATAATTTTTTGCTAAACCTGTTGTCTGAGAAGCATATGCATTTTTCGCATGGCGACTTAACAACATCGCGATTTAGCTACATGGGTCTTCCCAAGGGGTTCATGTCTAAGCCCCCTGCTCTACAATTTTTATGTGAATGACATTGAAGATTGTCTTGCCAATTCATGCACGCTAAGGAAACTTGCAGATGACGGGGTAGTCTCTGTTGCAAGGCCCAAAACTGCCGATTTGCAAGGACCATTACAAGATACCTTGGACAATTTGTCTGCTTGGGCTCTTCAGCTGGGTATCAAGTTCTCCACGGAGAAAACCGACCTGGTCATCTTTTCTAGGAAGCGTGAGCCGGCGCAACTCCAGCTTCTACTCATGGGTGTAACGATCAATCAGGTCTTCACATTTAAATATCTCGGGGTCTGGTTCGACTCTAAAGGTACATTAGGTATCTGAAACAAAAATGCCAACAAAGGATCAATTTTCTCCGGACAATTACTGGAACAAGGCGGGGTGCCCACCCAGGAGACCTGATCAGATTATACCAAACAATGATATTGTTGGTGGTGGAGTACGGCTGTTTCTGTTTCCGCTCCGCTGCGAACATACACTTCATCAAACTGGAGAGAATCCAGTATCTTTGCTTGCACATTGCCTTGGGTTGCATGCAATCGACCCATACTCTCGAAGTGATGGTGGGCATTCTCCCGCTGAAAAATCGATTTTGGGAACTCTCATATCGATTGCTCATCCGATGCGGCATCTTGAACCCATTGGTGATTAAAAACTTCGAAAGGCTCGTCGAGCTTAATTCTCAAACCCGTTTTATGTCTTTGTACTTCGACTACGTGGCACAGGGCATCAATCCTTTTTCGTATAATCCCAACCGTGTAAGTTTCCTAGATACTTCTGATTTTACTGTATTCTTCGACACATCCATGAAGGTAGAGATTCGTGGAATACCGGATCACATACTCCCACAAGTGATCCCCAATATATTTTATAATAAATTCCGAGAAGTCGATTGCGACAAAATGTTGTACACTGACGGATCAAATCTCGATGGGTCCACTGGCTTCGGCATCTTCAATAATACTATCAGCGCTTCACTATCAGCTGCTATTCAGTACATCCTTGGGATCACCGACACTCTGCCCACAGATCACTACTTCATCATCTCGGACAGCCTCAGCTCTATCGAGGCTCTTAGTACGATGAAGCCCAAAACACAATTCCCGTATTTTCTGAGGAAGATACGGGAGTCCTTGTATACGTTATCTGAAAAATATTACCAGATTACCTTTGTTTGGGTCCCCTCTCATTGATCTATCCCGGGTAATGAAAAGGCCGACTCTTTAGTAAAGGTGGGCGCATTAGAAGATGACATCAATTTTTCAGCATCTGTCGTCAGAGGACACTCAACAGTTGGCTAACCTCGTGGAGCAATGGGGAACTTGGACGATGGTTACATTCCATTATCCCGAAGGTATCAACGAAGCCATGGTTCAGGGGGATGGGTGTGGGTCGGGACTTCATTCGTGTAATGTCCCGGCTCATGTCTAACCACTACACGTTGGATGCACATTTGCGGCGTATTGGGCTTACGGAGAGTAGTCTGTGCGCATGTGACGAGGGTTATCACGACATCGACCACGTTGTCTGGGTTTGTGCCGAGTATTGTGACGCCAGGTCTATGTTAAAGGATTCCCTTCGGGCCCGAGGTAGACCACCCAATGTCCCAGTCCGGGAAGATAATAGTCACAGTTATTAGTTTTACTTATTTTTGTGAACAAATCTTGCCTAAATCAGGAGTTATAGATGTTCAAAAACGTTGTTGTTTATAAACAACATGAGCATGAAGGCTTGCGGTATCATTATGGAAGTCCAACAGATCAACTGAATTCCTAAAACTAAATTTCATTAGTAGAAGAGCATTTGCCGTACTAGGTACGAGAACAATTAGAAAACGGAGAAAAATGGAGAAAATCACTTGAGTAATTCGGCTATCGTAATTACGGAAAAGCCATCTTTGGTAAAACGACATTTCGAGATTATCGAGTTTAAAATTTTAAGTTACCGCTGCTCTTGGTAGACGAGGCGCGCTTCGAAGCACTGTAACTTTCGATCTATAGCTCGGATCTCTATGACAATGTGGAAAAATATTTTCAAGGAGTTTCTTTCAGATAAAGTACAATATTTTTTGAAAAATAAAAAATATGTAACCCCTTAACAAGATTTGGTCACTAGTCTTCATACTATGGGAGTTGCAGTAGTAAACGGTTGTATTGTTCCAATAGTTGATATTTGTAACCTTTTAAATATAAACATTGTAACTTTTCTAATCTGGTGAAGCTGTACACAGTTGATTTCCAACTTTGAAAAACACATGTTTCTTTTCTAATAACTATTCCACTTTATAACAGTTGACCGAATCTTCAAAGCCTTTAAATTTGTATATATTGTTTTGCTCTCTAGGCCCTTTGTTATTGATTGAAACATACGTTCTGTGCCCTCGATCAGCTAGGGAAGGTGTAGAAAGTAAACTGGGTTATACACACTTTACACTTGAATAGAAGTCTCTGCTCAACTAATTAATATTATTATCACACAAAAAAAAAAGATTTCCCTCCAACTCTATGCATAATAAGCTAGTAAAATTCCAAATTACTTGAATCTATAAATATGTCCGATAAAACGTCCAGTCCTGTAGACGAAAAAGAAAATGCGTCATGTTTGTGTCGCCGTAGTAACCCATTTACCTTTTTGTTTAAAAAAATATTTTATTTCAGTAGTACATAAATGTTCTACTTGTGTTTTATTTATGTTGAATGTGATTCCTCCATAATCCAAATATTTTCGTAGAAGTATTTTCCCCTTTGATAATTTAATGACGCCGCTAGTGCAGACAGCTAGCATGGTTTTATTTTTATCCCACGTATCGGGTTACCAAAGACCCGGAGCACTTGGCCCATGCGTAAAGACGGTATTGCTGCAGAAAGAATCCTATTGTAAAGAAATCTTAGAAAAACTTATTTTTAATTAGTTTGAAAAATAGACTCATTCTGAATGTAAAATGCTTTAAAAATATACGCATTTGGTAAAATTTTGGTTAGCCTTGAAAATAGACCAAACCAAAAGACACTATCACTATTTGAAAGGGTGTCCAAAGCCTATTTTATCGCTTGTATTGGTGTCTCAATAAATCTCTTCAATCCAACTTCACATTGTGATATATGACCTTTCCGGTAGCGTTAAAGCATGTACTGCAATGGTTATTTTGAGCAAACACGGCTATAAAACGTGTAACATATAATTCTATATGATTATTAAAACTATACTCATAAAAAAGACAAACTATTCAAACCAGCAGTTTGAGGTATACTGTGGGAAAATATCGCATTATACCTCAGTTAATTCCATTCCAGCTGCCATGCGTTCAATATTTGCATTTCTCGTGATGCATTGCCGTTTCTATGGTCTTCCAAGTTTTACCACCACATCCCACCAAACGCTCATTTGGCTACTAAAGTATTGTATTAATTTGCAATATTTACGACCGACTAGTCATAAATCAGTCACTGGGGAGTACTACCGCCTTTCAAGAAGAGCCATAGTGAGAGACAGAGAGATTCGACTCGATTAACATTCCAAGCTCGAAATGTAATCCTAGCCCTTCTGACTTGGACTTTGGTATTTGAAATATCTCTCCCTTCTTAGGGTGTGGAAAACCAGAAATTTCATCACCAATTAACAAAAGTCATTTATTATCGAACCGAAGGTTTCCTACCGCCCATCAATCGGCTCATTTTCGAGCAAAATCATGGCCATTCATGCATCTCCAAGAGAAAAATTTGCATTCCTTATGCAACCTGCCAGCAACGCATTGTCTGTGCCCACCTGCACAAAAAACGCAGTCGATACATAAAGATCGCATTTATCACCACCATACCAGGTCGCTCTCTGGGAAACAAGAGGGAACCCATCCCAAAAGTTTCCATTTATCACTGTCAATCACAAACCGTGCCCGCCATAATGCCTCTGCTCTGCCCCAAATATGGGGGTACAAATTGCGTACCGAACAAAAAGGCCATTGTGCTGTTGTGTATTTACTGTAGAATTATGCAAGTTCAACCACTCGGGCGCAACGACAATAGCAACAATAGCAAAAAAATCCAAACCCACGAAAACGCCCTTTCTCCCGGCTCCACTTCTGATAGTGTCATTTTTTTTCAGCATTGACAAAAACTGGAAAACAAATAAATACGCTTTGTCATCGAAATTCAATCCATCGTCGACGACGATTCGACGACAGCAGCGGCTAGGGGGAAAAAATTGCAACTCGTTACCCTGTGCATATCATAAAAGAATGCGTGCAGTCATTCAACATCAACATTATAGGCAGTTTTTTTTTTGTTTTATGACTTCGGCCCGTAGACAATCAGCACGACAAAAGATCGTTAACGTATGATGATTGCGTCCGGAGTGGGACAATATGTACAATGGAGGATTTTAAATTTTGTTTATTCACAAATTTAGTCTTATCGCGTATATTATGTTATACTAACATAAATGACAACCTAAACAATTTCGTTCAAAGGATAACAGTTAAGTTTATGTCTGCAGTATGGGTTACGCGTGTAGCTTGTGTTTGTTTCTAATTTTTTGTGCGGTGTCCTTTCAGAAAGCCTCGAAAAGTGATCATCTTTAAACACGAAAAAGCAGTCACAATGTATTTGGGGCGTTGGTAGAGTACTACTGATTGATTTTCATGAAGCATCAGTTTCACGGTTCGTTTATACACGCGAAGTCACATACACGTGTCGAACACGTTAATATACAAATGATTGAGCCCTTCTCGACCGTCCACTGCACCTACACCCGCGATCTCGTAAACATGATAACATCCCAGTGATAAAGTGAATGTCTCAGCTCCTATAAATTTTCAAACACGGTCTCAAGCGTGAACCTAAAAACTCCCGCGGTCGCACGATCATGAATCGGTCACTTCTGGATGTTTCTATCCTTGATATCAGCAGACTAGGTCCATGCCTTCAATTGGACCAATTAAAAAAGAAAGCTCTCATATCCACTGGACACCACGTTACATGGCGACATGACCGAGGACTCTAGTGATATGGGGTAACTTACTCCCTGTCAGAATGTGAATTGTACACCGAAAACGAACTATCAGAATGAAGGTCCGCGTGACCATCCAAGAACGCACGCGTATATAGGAATGGCCACACGGTTACAAAATCCAGTTTTGTACACGCGAAGTCACATGAACGCGAGCACACATGACAAACACGTTAACATACGAACGCTTAAGCCCTTCGCGATTAACAACGCACACCTACGTTCGCGTTCGCGCAAACTTAATAACACCCCGGTAATAAGGAGAACGTTTTAGCTCTTACGAAGTTTCAAACGCTGTCTCAAACGCGAACCTACAAACGTCCGTTTTCGAGCGCTCATGAATCGGTCACGTCTGGAAACCATTACTCTCTGTCCTAATAACTTAGGTCCATACATTCAGTAGGACCAATAAAAAATAAAGCTCATATCCACTAAACAACACGTTCCATAGCGACATCACCGGGAACTCTAATGCTATGGAAGATCTCACTTCCTTTTAGCATTTGAGCCGTACACCAAAAATAAAGTATTAGCTTCACGATCCGCGCACGATTATCCAAAGAACACACGCGAATATGCGAAAAGCACACGGTTATAAAATAGAATTTATACATGCGATGTTACATACTCGTTAGCACACGCGATCGAACATGGTAACGTACAAATGCTCGAGGCCTTCGCGATGACACACGCGATCGCGAGTCCCTACGCCCTGAACCGTACAATGAATATCACATTCAGAATTACGCCCGCTACAATTGGCTTAAACCAGTGTTTTAATGAGCGCCATTGCCTGTCTCGTCTGCAAATTGTAGTATGTGATTCTGACGGGGAGCCCTTCCGAGAGCCTAGCTCTACAGCTACAGTAGGACTACCCTCGAAAAAATGATGATTTGCTTTCCTGAATTGTGGTACACTCAAGTTTTTTTTTACGCGGTTTTTTTTGCGCGGTATTTTTTTACGCGGTTTTTTACGCGGATTTTAAAATTTACGCGGTTTTCATTTACGCGGATTTTGAAATTTACGCGGTTTTCATTTACGCGGATTTTGAAATTTACGCGGTTTTTGAAATTTACGCGGTTTTCATTTACGCGGATTTTGAAATTTACGCGGTTTTCATTTACGCGGATTTTGAAATTTACGTGGTATCCATCAATGAGGTTCCCTTTATCGCGGATTCATAAATTTAAGTGGTCTTCATTTACGCGGATTTTGAAATTTACGCGGTGTTTATTCACGCGGATTTTGAAATTTACGTGGTATCCATCAATGAGGTTCCCTTTATCGCGGATTCATAAATTTAAGTGGTCTTCATTTACGCGGATTTTGAAATTTACGCTGATTTTGACATTTACGCGGTTTTCATTTACGCGGATTTTGAAATTTACGCGGTTTTTGAAATTTACGCGGTTTTCATTTACGCGGATTTTGAAATTTACGCGATTTTCATTTACGCGGATTTTGAAATTTACGTGGTATCCATCAATGAGGTTCCCTTTATCGCGGATTCATAAATTTAAGTGGTCTTCATTTACGCGGATTTTGAAATTCACGCGGATTTTGAAATTTATGCGGTTTTCATTTACGCGGATTTTGAAATTGACGCGGTTTTCATTTACGCGGATTTTGAAATTTACGCGGTTTTCATTTACGCGGATTTTGAAATTTACGCGGTTTTCATTTACGCGGTCTGTATCCCCCGCGTAAAAAAAACCTGAGTGCATTTGTAACCTTGAAAATTTGGTAAAGCGAAAGTTTGATCATCTATAACAACACACAAGAATTTTGCCAATTCCCAGTACATTCATCGAGTATGTATTTTTTGACAGAATTCAATCGTCAAGTCCAATGGCTCAACTTTGTTTTGACTTGATTTAGCGTTCTGCTACTTCGTTTTAAATTTTTTGGAATTATTCGAGGTCAAAAATGTGAATTTTGTGTCAAAACAGATGAACCCATCAAATTTGTGGCAATAATTTTTCTTCATCATGAAAAAAATACACCGTTGAACAGTAGGAAAGCGATCATCATGCTTAACCTCAATCAGTCCCATCTCATTCATGCCACAGTGATGATACGTACTTAAATCATGGCATCTATCTATGTATCGTTATATGTTGCTTGTGTATTTGTACACCTTGCTATGTTTGTATGTGTATTATTTATGGACTCCCAAACGGCTTAACCGATTGCCGTAAAAACTTTTACATAGTAGGCATTTGTTATGGAGCGTGTTTGTGTGTTATTGGTTGTGGATTATCTGCCCTCCAAGTGGTGCTTCGCCACAAATTGTGTGTTTCCTCCTATTTCGTTGAAAGTCGCAGCAACGCGCGATGGGTATTAGCTGGTTTCCTATAATAATCTGAAAAAAAAACTGTAAAAGTTTTTGAATAGTAATTTTTGCTCGTGGTTTTCTGTAAAATGCGTATTGTTGGCATTACATTTTAACTTTAAGGCGCTACAAAAATATTAATATGCGGAAATTCTATGATTTTAGGTCCGAGTAGAAATTAATTCAGTTTTGATGAGAATAGATCTTGATTTGATCTAATTAGTTACTAGCATTCTTCGTTATCTTAGTTGCAAATTCAAAAGAATCTTAGAACCGAGTGGACGATAATAACCATTTTAAAAGGCATAAACACCTCTTACACTACTCTGAGATCGACTTTAATTATAGATGACGGAAATCGATGTCTGACGCCATTTGAGAATCAAGACGATTAGTTTCGGTTGAACTAATTTCTCTATAATTTAAATAATAGGGGTATATTGCATTTCAAAATGCAATATACCACTATTGTTGGAATTATAGACGTGTCAAGCCTACTTCGAAAATGCCCTCATTGTTGAGGTTATACAGAATTACAGAATCGGAAGTCACCCGATTGTAATTTAACATAGGACCAAACAGCGGTTTCTATCACCTAAATATTCGTCAAGTCTGCTGCGGGAGTACTTGGATTCTCTTCACTTTCTTTTCGATCGATTCGTTTTATCTGCCATTCTTTGCACTAGCAACGTTTCTAGATCTTAGGACCTATGCTCAAAGGCGTTAACCTGTGATATCCGTAGAACTTTATGCTATATTGAACTGGATGTCATGAACATGTGTTATGACCCTCCATGCGTTTGTATCGCATAAATAAGCGACCGAAAGATAACTTTTTAGTTCTTGAGACCTTCAATCCGGGGAGTTCTTAGCATACCTGGAACATGTGATAAAGTTTTAAGTTTTATAATCATTCAATTTTGTGGACTGCTTTGATGAACAGAATTTAATAAGAATGTGAAGAGAACTTGTTTAACGAAATATGTCCAAAGTACTGAACACTTCTTTACGAACTAATTCAATTTACGCATTCCAGGGATTTGGTTAGTAAATGGAGGTTCCAGTGTACATCCAGGATTTGTCGCAGAGTAAGCATCTACTCCACCGTTAATTGTACTTCACGAAACCCGCATAGGTATTTGCCGCCAAGGGATTCAGCCACTCGGCTCAATCTGCTAAACAGAACACGGGAGAGATTATTGGCGTTATTGAGGACTGGTATGCTTTGAGTTTGTAGTTCTTCCCGAGCAAACGGAAAGCCCATAATACCCCCATGATCATGGTCCATTTTCACCCCCACTGCATGGTGTTTTGATAGTATTTTAAATGGGTTCAACCCATGAAAACACCATCACCCTGGTCCGGTAGATCCCATAAAAACCATATTTTGGTGTATTTATGGGTTGATGGTCGTGAAACTTGACACGGACCATGTTTATGGTCTTTTCAAGGGGTTATATGGTGTCTGAACCCATGAGAATTTGCTCGGGTTCTTGTTGATAGCGTATATGAGGCCATCCAACCAATCTGAAGGCATTTTTTCTTCCATCCAGCTTATTCTGATCACGCAGTTGATTGCTTCGGTCGCCTCAGGCTTTTAGTAGTTCGAGCGGGGTTCCGCATTTCCCAATTATTTACAATGACATGTTAACCGATTTTTTGTAGCGAAAAACAGTTTTGTGGCTTCAAAGTACTACAAAAATAAAAAAAATCTAGAAAATCTCCTTTAGTTACCTGGGGAATTATGTAGATAAATACTGTGCAAAATTTTAAAAAGATTGCTTTAGTATGTTTTTAGGTATGATGTACACTGCAAAGTTTTTTCGAGGTGCCTCCGGAAATTCACTGTTACTGGCATCCTTGAAGAACAGCATATACAATATTGTTTCCATATTGCTTCCTTGTGCGACTTTCTGGCTGAGAAAAGATGTGTACGCAAAACTGCCTATTACGCAAATCAGATTTTTTTCTTCAACACTGTTAGATATGTGCTCGACGTTAGGCATAAATACGTAGGGCATAAGTACGTTTGGAATAATGTGCGGTACGCAGAATGGACGATTGGTATAATAGACGAAGATTTTAACCTTCGGCTCGTTTTTTTTTAGCTAGAAAAATCTACACTACCCAATTAACCAATAAGCACTATAAAGTAGCTTAATATCTGCTTTAGATCTACATATAGGGCAGTCTTAAAGAGCTATTACGCACTATATTCTGATATAATGCTGGTATTATGCCAGAAAAGGCGAAATATTGTTCTGTTACTATGCAGACCAATGCTATTATACAGCACCAGTGCACCAATATCAAATTTGAAAGCCTGATATTGGCACTACTCATGCTATTAGAAGGCTTCAATTGGCTGTCATTTTTCACAATGGTTTTGTAGCGATTTCTTATGTTTCCTTTTCGGTATGATGAAAAAAAAGGTAAAATATAAAAATAATGTTCGGAGCCGTAATTGACTCCTTTCTAAAGTATTGTAGAGAATATCATTATAAATTTTGTTTGCACACAATGTGGATGTTCTATGAAAATTACCTTTAGTAAGTCTCGAAGAGGGTACATCCTTGCTTGTCTATTATGCCTAGCGTACGTATGCCTAACATATTTATGCCTAATGGGGCATACCTCTATTCGAACGAAATTCTTTTCGAAATACTAAAATATTCGAACAAATAATAGCTTGGTTCTGCTTTGATTTAAACTATATTACTGTTTTGAAAAAAGTATCTATTTGGATTTGAAAGGTACAACTAACCATCATTACCTTGAAGATCCATGCTAATGCGCGTGAACGATTTACTCAAATATGTACTAAGAAATTTTATTTCAAATTATTCATGTCAAATTTCACCGTACAACTAGCGGCTAGATTTGGACAATTAGTACGGTTTAAAAGCGAAACAAATGAAACTAAAATGACTGCCAGGAATTCCACTGGCTTTCTAAAGATACAGTAGCGTGCAATATTATGAGCTAGAGCGTGTTTTGAATTTTCTCATTTTGATTAGTTTCCTTACCCAAATTTCTCTCACTGCGCTGTCCAAAACTCAGCAAATTCGTCAATATTTCGGTAACCCATTTAGACTTTTCGCGCATGTATGTACAACATTTCAATTTTTTCGGAGTTGTAGCTACCAATAAAAATAAAACCTTATACTCAACCATCACTTTCCAGAATCGCCCTTGACTCCCATAGCCGCTGACAAAGTTGATTACTTTTCGAGCCCCGCAGCGGTATTACCGATTCTGATGAATCCTGATCACGCAACCCCACGCACTGTACTGTACTGTACCGTTCGACCATTTTCGGTTACGCAATGCCACGCCACGCCGCTGCTGGCCGTCGTCGCATCGGTCATGCGTTGATCGATTTTAGCAACTCTGCGCTGGGTTGACAAGTTTTTGTCACATCACAATTTGCCCGTCCGCCTCTCGGGCAGGCATCACATGGGGCAGCAACAGCAAACACCGACCGAGTTTCGAGTCGGTCACGTGGTCGGAACAATTTTCCCAACCAACGTGTGGCGGGCGGTTTTCAGCGCATAAGACATTACTCCGTTTTGCGTAGTACCGACTACAGGACTAGAAAATACTTCTTAGCATAACCGGATTCCCACGTCGTATGACTTTCAGGTCTTCTTGGAGCGTCTGGCCGTTGCGCAGACCCAGACCGGGTTGTTTGTCAACATGGTTGATACGGTGGACTTAAACAGCAATCGGTAGTCTGTTCACGATCAACGATGCCCTAGAGCTAGTGTGCGATGATTTATGTGGAATCATGCGGGTGCAGCGGCTGATACTGTCTGCACCAAAGACCGGGCACGGCGGGAATGCACTAGGAGGTGCAACGTTAAAAGTTCAACGATTCGTTCCTTGATCGGAACTACACTAACTTAACTTCAGGCAACGTTTTGCCTTTCTCAATAGAAAGGTATTGCAATTGCTCTGAAAACCGACTTTTTTCACAGTGCAACTAATTTGTGGCCGATGTGCGCGTCCAAATGTGCTTAAGGCTCAAGTTACCTCAAGGCTTGGTAGTATGCGTAAGAAAAATTTGTGTTCAGCTTTGCCACCAGATTATCCATTTAAACCTTTTCAAAACTCTAAAAGAAGAATATCAATCGATTTATTAGATCATCACGATTCAATTCATGCAAAATACCTGCTGGAAAAACCATCGGCTTAGCTGGATGGTGCTTTTGAAAAAGTGGCTGTGATTTTTTATCACACTACCACACCGAGCTGGGGTACGCAACACAACTGCGCAATGAAAAAACCACAGCCACTTTTACAAAAGCACCATTTAGCTAAGCCGATGGTTTTTCCAGTAGGTATTTTGCATGAATTGAATCGTGATGATCTAATAAATCGACTGATATTCTTCTTTTAGAGTTTTAAAAAGGTTTAAATGGATAATCTGGTGGCAAAGCTGAACACAAATTTTTCTACGCACACTACCAAGCGTTCAATTCTAACACATGCTTAAAAAAGGTAACTTGAACCTTAAGCGCAAGTATCAACAGGTCTAAGTATAATTCACTTTTTTATCAACATCTGCTGTGTGTTTTAGTTTTTTATCTGTCAGCAATTTGCAGCAGTCGCATTTGCATATGATATGACACAGGCTTTTACTGATAGCAGGTATTATGTCAGCGTCGGTCTTGTGGGTACTAACTTGTTTTCGATTTTTTAGTTCTTGATGATTTCAGATTCGTGAACTATCGATTGACATAATGGTCGTTTGTCGTGATGTATCGTAACCCTATATTTCGATTCGTTCCTATACATGCCATTAAAACAAGCGACGGTTTATACGGTCTAGCTATGCCTTGATCGAAATAAAGCACCCAACGAACTGAAAATGTTAATCAGGCTGTAGAATCCATCAATATATTATAATAATTAGGTATTAGATATCGGGCAATGTCTATGTAACAAACAAGAAAAAATTCCGAGATGTGGCTTCGTTTTGAGAACCGTACTTCGGCAAAAGAAACTTCTATACTGAAAATTTACTTATCTCGATCCTCATTGCTATTAACGGAACCGGCTTGAAACATACATGTGAAATGCCTCGTGCATGCTTACTTACAAACATTGAGGCACGTTTCATATCCGAGTTCGCGATATTTTTGCTATCACTAAATGAACACGAAATTATTGCGACACCGAAAATGTCATGCCAATTTTCTTATAATGTTTAAAATCAAACCAAAATTTTAGGGTAGTTTTATACATATATTTATTTCAAAAATCAAAAGAAAAGTTAATCGATGGAGCCTTGAGTGTAAAATTGAACGCATTTTCACTTGATGCCCTCCATCAAAGTCTTTACAGTGTCATCCGGTACCAGTTTCTCAGTTTTTTTCCATTTTCTTCACATGTCTTTCTCGTCTTTGACTGTCTTCTTGCTCTTCCGAAGTTCCCGCTTCATCATTGCCCAGTACTGCTCCACCGGGCGCAGCTCCGGACAGTTTGGCGGATTCATGTACTTTGGAACAAAATGGACAGAATTGGCCTCATACCACTCCAGGACACTTTTAGAATAGTGGCATGATGCCAAATCTGGCCAAAATAGCGGAGCTTCGTCATGCTGCTGCAAGAACGGCAAAAGGCGCTTCTCGAGGCACTCAGATTTGTAGATCTCGCCATTTACTGTGCCCTTTGTCACGAAAGGCTCACTCCTCAGTCCGCAAGACCAGATGGCCTGCCAAATGAGATATTTGGAGGCGAACTTCGACATTTTCTTCTTCTTAAATTTGTCGTCCACATAGAACTTGCTCTTGCCGGTGAAAAACTTCAACCCCGGAATTTGCTCAAAATTGGCTTTTATATACGTTTTGTCGTCCATCACACAGCAGCCATAATTTGTCAGCATCTTCTCGTAGAGCTTCCGTGCCCGAGTTTTAGCCGTCGATTGTTGCCGCTCATCGCGGTTTGGGAAGTTCTGTACCTTGTATGTATGTAGTCCAGCTCTCTTCTTTGCATTCTGGACGTAGCTCTGCGACATACCGATCTTTTTAGCCAAATCACGGCTTGATACGTTGGGATTTGCTTTAATCATCCGCTTCACCTTTCCCTCCGTCTTTTTGTTCTCCGGTCCCGGTTTTCTTCCAGCTCCTTTGCCGTGGTCCAACGTCAACCGCTCCTGGAACCGCTTCAACACTCTGGAGACGATTGAATGGTGAATGTTCAACATTTTTCCCAACTGCCGGTGCGACAGGTCAGGAAATTCCAGGTGTTTGGAAAGAATTTGTTCTCTCGACTCGCGTTGGTTCACCTCCATTTTCGTTGAATCGAATAACACGACTGCGAGTTTGACAGCATGTAAACAATATACATCAATGAGAAAGTGTGCAAAATTTGGTTGATTTTTACCCAATGGTAAAAAAGTTATGTCCTGTTGAATGTGTCGTAATAATTTCGTGTTCGCCCTTTAGAAGCATACAGGAGGATTGTTTGACATACACTTTCCAGGCTATACGGATTCATTACTTAGGACTGCCCTGAGTTTTTTTCGGGTAATTGTAATTCTTGGGCATTTGCTCTTATAATAATGACAATGGAATCAAATTTTTGCTTGAAAGTTTTGCTTTGTATAAGTCTACAGGAAATGTGGAAAAGCACAAGATTCGTTCTTAAGTTGTCTCCGCCCTTGTAACAATTACGGTTTTGTGACTCTCTTGAAGTCTCTCTTAAAACCTAGTTGATTTGCTATAAAACTTAAAATGTTACTTGGGCGAACATCCGAACTATTGGCGTAGCTTGTAAACTCGTTTTTGAACACTAACGTGTCTGCCGGATGTTAGATCGAAAATGTCGAAGAATTTATTGCATTTTTCCAAGCACAATTGCAGTTCTAGTCTAGTTTTTCCAAGCACAATTGCAGTTGCAAACTCAATTTCTACATGGCTACTATTCAGCGTGCTGAGTACTATTCGTGTGATATTTGTGAATCCGATTACGGAACTTCATATCATTTGATATGAAACTGTCCTGCAGTAATGCATTTGAGTATTCGGACTCTTGATTCTTTATACATAGGTGAACCTAACTCCGCTAGCGAATGACGGATCCCAATAGTAGCATGTCTGTAATAACATACGTACATGGAACTATTGAGATCCAGAGCTACAGGTCCAAAGCCCTGGTAAAGGAGGATGGTTGTGATGATCCGGGCCGAGATCACCACGTAAAGCAAGGTAGGGCATAACCCCAATTCCAAGGCGTGAAGCGACCCGTGCCGAGGGATGAGTGATCGAGGGGGTGAAAAAGATGCTCGATCGTTAACGGAGCCTGTGGGGTACCTGGGCAACCCCCACAGTAAGCGTCCCTTACCACGCTAATGCGGAGCTCTGGCGTGGCGGACATATATTTCTCGCGCTACTCGTGGGACTTTTCATGGAGCAAAATAAAAATAAAAATAAACAGACGGAGGTGCCAAACCCCTTCGCAAGAGGTGGTTTGGCGAGGTCTCCCCCCCGTGGGGAGAGTAGTGGAACGATGAGTGCTGTACTCGAAAGCACCAGTGACCCCCCAGCAGCGGTAGGCAATACCCCTACCAATGCATCGGAGGGGCCAATAGCTGCGATGCGCAAAGTAGCGAAGCAACTCGATGCTATAATCGACTTCGCTAGCGCAAAGCAGAACATAGCCAAGGAGTTGAAGTTGAGCCTTCTGGAGCTCCGGAAAGCTGTTCGTGTCGCAAGACAGGAACAGCAGGCATATGTTGAGAGGGTGGAATGTCGGGAGAGGCCCGACAGAGAAACCCAGACAGTGGCCTCCAATAGGGAGGAAAGAGAGAAGGTTAATAGAGGTTCACAGACAGTGGCCTTTACCTTCTACGGAGCAGCCACGTCGATCGGAGCGGCGACCGAGTTCCCCTCGAAGGGAAAGGGAAAGGGCAATCGCAAGACGGCATCGAATGCGAAGCGCCCTAGGAAGTCGCCAGGAGAGGGTGCCAAAACCGACACCACTCGGCGTGCAACCGTCAAGGTCAAACGCCGCCTGGGTGAGGTAAGCGAGGGCGAGAGTGACCTCGCTGTTGAGAGCGATGGTACCAGCAACCCGGCACGACCGGGGCAGGGGGGCTCAAACCCCTGGACGCTGGTTACCAAGAAGAAGCCGGCACCGAAACCGGAGGTACCGCGGCCTGCGAGGAAGGCCAAGGACAGAGGCGAAGCCTTGTGGTTAAAAACCGACAAGGACAAATACGCCGATGTCCTTAAATCGATGAAGGCGGCCGAAAGCCTCTCGGCCCTTGGGCAGGATGTGCGTAGCGTAAGACGCACCAACACGGGAGAGATGCTCCTGGTGCTGAAGCGAGGCGCACAATCAAGTGCAATATATAAGGCCTTGGCTCAAGAGGTCCTTGGCGAGGGCGCCCAAATCAGGTCGCTAGGTGCGGAATCAACTCTCCAGTGCAAGCACTTGGACGAGTTCACGACCGCAGAAGACGTCGTCGCAGCCGTCAAGGAGCAATGCGGCGTCACAATCGAGCGGGCCTCTGTGCGATTGAGGGACGGACCCTCTGGCACCCAAGTAGCCTACCTCAGGCTACTGAATGCGGATGCCAAAAAGGTAACCGAGAAAGGGAAGCTGAAGATCGGCTGGTCGGTATGCCCTATTAGTATACCCCAGCCGCATTCAGTGGACAGGTGCTATCGGTGCCTAGAATCCGGCCATAAAGCTTATGAATGCAAAGGCTTAGACAGGAGTAAGCTATGTCGTCGATGCGGCGAGGAGGGGCATAAAGAGCGGGGGTGCACTAAGGCATATAAGTGCCTTATCTGCACCTCTAAGAAGCAAGCCCATAAACATGCTATGGGCGGACCTTCGTGTCCCTTCAGCGAGTTAAATAAGAAGAAGCCGTGAGAGTCACACAGCTAAATCTTAACCATTGTGCAGCAGCCCAACAGCTGCTGTGGCAGTCGGTCTCGGAGTCGAGGACAGATGTCGCCCTCTTATCAGACCCGTACAGCATCCCTGCCGGCAACGGCAATTGGGTGTCGGACGGGTCTGGAATGGTGGCAATCGGTACAACGGGAAGGTTCCCGGTTCAAGAGGTAATACACCCCTCCGCCGAGGGTGTGGCGATTGCCAAGATCAATGGTGTGTTCTATTGCAGCTGCTACGCCCCACCAAGGTGGCCAATAGAACAGTTCTACCAGATGATCGACAGGCTCTCGTCGGACCTCGTGGGCCGGAAACCGGTAGTAATAGCGGGAGACTTCAACGCTTGAGCAGTGGAGTGGGGCAGCCGCTGTACAAATAGCAGGGGTCAAGCGCTAATGGAAGCGTTTGCGAAACTCGATACTGTGCTAGCGAATGATGGCTCCGCTAGTACATTCCGTAGAAACGGAGTGGAGGCGTGGATTGATTTGACCTTTGCCAGCCCGAGTCTGGCTCCAGGCATGGAATGGAGGGTAGACGAAGGCTACACCCATAGTGATCATTTAGCAATCCGCTTTAAGATCAACTATGGTGTGCAGCATCCGAGGGCGGGAGATCCCTGTCAGGTAAGCGGGTGGAAGTCCAATCACTTCGACAGCGAAGCTTTCACCGCGGCCCTGGGACTGGAGGCCAACACCGACAGTCTAAGCGGGGATGCGCTGGTAGCTGTTCTATCACGCGCGTGCGACGCCACTATGCCGAGAAAAACACTGCCAAGAAACGGTAGATGCCCGGTATACTGGTGGAGTGCCGAGATTGCAGCTCTACGGTCAGCCTGCCTCAGAGCTAGACGTAGGATGCAAAGAGCTCGCACCGAGGATGCAAGAGAGAACCGCCGTGAAGTGTTTCGAGCTGCGAAATTAGCCCTTAACAAGGCTATTAAAAGCAGCAAGAGAGCGTGTTTCGACAACCTGTGTGAGAGTGCCAACGCGAATCCGTGGGGTGACGCCTACCGGATTGTGATGGCCAAGACCAAAGGGGGCTCCTCACCCCCAGAACGGTCTCCGGACCGGTTGGCAACGATTATCGAAGTACTCTTCCCGTCTCGAGCCACAAGCCTCTGGCCACCTGCACTACGAGACAGTGCGGGCACGGTCGAAATGGTGGCTCCAGTGACGAACGAAGAACTACTCGCAGTGGCTAAATCCCTAGCAATGAACAAAGCTCCAGGGCCGGATGGAGTCCCGAACAACGCTCTCAAGGCAGCGATCATAGCGAACCCGAACATGTTCAGGCTAGCTATGCAGAGATGCCTTGACGAGTGCCGTTTCCCCGATAGATGGAAAAGGCAGAAACTGGTGCTGTTGCCGAAGCCCGGGAAGCCGCCAGGCGACCCATCGGCGTACAGACCAATCTGTCTGATAGACACGACTGGCAAACTGCTTGAGAGGATCATCCTCAACAGGCTCACCCCGTACGCGGAAGGTACGGACGGTCTGTCAAGCAACCAGTTTGGCTTTCGGAAGGGTAAGTCCACAGTGGACGCTCTCAACTCAGTGATAAATACTGCCGAGATAGCGATCCAACGAAAAAGGCGAGGTATTCGATACTGTGCGTTAGTGACACTTGACGTGAAGAATGCATTCAACAGCGCAAGCTGGGATGCCATCGCGCTCTCGTTACACCGGCTTAGCCTACCGGTGGGTCTGTACCGGATCCTGGAAAGTTACTTCCAAAACCGCGTACTGCTATACGAGACCGATGTCGGTCAGAAAAGGGTTCCGATTACCGCCGGAGTCCCGCAGGGCTCGATCCTAGGCCCGGTGCTATGGAACCTCATGTATGACGGGGTTCTGAGACTGAAGTTCCCTCCTGGGGTCAAGATCGTCGGCTTTGCCGACGACGTAACCTTGGAGGTCTACGGGGAGTCAATTCCTGAGGTAGAACTAACCGCAGAACACGCGATTAGCACGGTGGAGGAATGGATGAGCGCGAGAGGCCTGGAGCTCGCTCATCATAAGACGGAGGTAGTTATCGTCAACAACCGCAAGTCGGCACAACATGCAGTTATCCATGTGGGAGAAGTCGCGATCACTTCACAGCGAAGTCTGAAGTCTCTCGGAGTCATTATAGACGACAAGCTGACCTTCGGCAGCCATGTCGACTATACGTGCAAGAGAGCGTCGACTGCTGTTGCGGCACTATCGAGAATGATGTCCAACAGCTCAAAGGTGTGCGCCAGTAGACGTAGGTTACTGGCAGGCGTTGCCGTATCTATCCTCAGGTACGGCGGCCCGTCATGGTCAAGAGCACTGAGGGTAACCAGTTACCTACAGAAACTGGAGAGCACCTACCGCGTGATGTGCCTCAGAGTGATATCTGCCTACCGCACGGTATCACACGATGCATCCTGCGTGATAGCGAGCATGATGCCAGTCGGGCTGGTCATTCGGGAAGATGAGGAGTGCTTTGAGCTACGTGGAAATAGGGGAGCCCGCGAGCGCACCAGGGTGACCTCGGTCGCCAGATGGCAGCGTGAGTGGGACAACTCCTCGAAAGTTAGGTGGACCCACCGGCTGATACCTAGCATATCGAGCTGGGTGGGAAGACCCCATGGGGAAGTTCACTTCCACCTGACACAATTCCTGTCAGGCCATGGCTGTTTCCGTCAGTACCTCCACAGGTTCGGGCACGCGGAGGTCCCAGTCTGCCCGGACTGCCCAGGTGTAGATGAAACTGCCGAACACATACTGTTCGTATGTCATCGGTTCGACGTCGAAAGAAGAGCAATGCTTGACGTCTGTGGCTGGGACACAACCCCGGATACCCTTATCCAGCGGATGTGTCAAACGGTGGAGAAGTGGAACGCAGTCTCGGCTGCTACCATCCAGATTGCCAGTAGGCTACAGGTAATCTGGCGAACCGAGCAACAGACGGCGGGCACGGCTAACTAGTGATTGGTTAGCTGGAGCGAAAAAGGCCAAGCGCAAAATAAGAGAGTGAATGGTCTGTTCATGCCGAGGTAGGTTGGCGCAGCGAATGGCAACCGCGTAAGGGGTAAACCCAGCCACCCCGAAGCAAGACAGAAGAGTGAGTGTATAGGCGTATAAGTGGACTGCCTCATGCCAAGACGGGAGGGTCGTAGCGTAGTATGTTGGAACTAAGCTATCGATGCCTCATGGCGTGGCAGAGGAGTGAAAGGGTGAGCATCCAAGTCAGTCTCACACTGCATGTTAAGGGTGAGCATAAAAGTCAGCCTCACAGGTTGGTAGCAAGCAAGGAATGAAAAAGGTGAGCACAAAAGTCAGCCTCGCATGGTATGTCAGAAGTGGGGCCTAAGAAAAATGTCCCACATGGGATGCCAGAGGGAGTGACAAAGGTACAATAGAGTGGCACGATTGAGAGTGAATCAGGTGATAGGGTGAGCACCCAAGTCAGCCTCACATGTATGGGTAGGGCGAGCACAAAAGTAAGCCTAGCAAGGAATGAGTAAGGTGAGCACACAAGTCAGCCTCGCATGGAACGTAAAAGGTGAGCACAAAAGTCAGCCTCATGTGGGAGTGTTTGAGAGCGAATCAAAGTGTGATTGAGAGAGCACCCAAGTAAGCCTCATACAGGATGTATGATCGCGCGAGTGAGAGTGAATGAGTACACTTAGTACAGCCATCCCCCCAGAAGTAATACCGAGAGGTAGTTCCTGGGAGGAATGATGGCGGAGCCCAATGGAGTTTAGTCGGTATTAATGGCTGGTCACCATTCGAGTCCGACACGCCCCCAGTGCACCCCGTGTGGTAGATTGGACCCTACCGTTAGCACGTGTACTGGGCTAGGACATAAAGGTCTTCTCCATTGTAAAAAAAAAAAAAAAAAAAAAATAGGTGAACCTATGTATAGGGAGCTCAAACTCAAGGATACTTTATTGTTCCTAGCCTAGTGTGGTATTGAGCTAACGGCTTTATCAGTAAAGTTCATTATTCCTTCGGATGTGAAGAATACAGGCTATTTACTGTTTTGTGTTGTGCTTGTATTGTTTTGTCACTGTCCATTTCTCTACCCTTTTTCTTTCATCTGCCTTTCCCTTTCCATCCAGAAAGTGATAGGGTGACTTCCCATGGTACAAATCTCCGAAAAATATGGGGTACGTGTCAATATTCTGATTCCTGATATGCTGGATAGTATTCCTTATTCCATCATATGACGCACGTTGCATGCTGATCAACATTTAAAACATTGAAAGAGCGTTGCGATTCTGCCAATAAATAAATAAGTAGATAAATAAAAAAGGAATAATTAAATAGATGAATAGACAAATAAATAAATAAATAAATTAATGAATATATAAATAACTAAATAAACAAATAAAAAATAATGGTAACTGGGTGGCGGATTGATCGGGAACGACTGTGATACAAGTTATGAGCAGATTCCCCATTCAAGAAGTGGTAGAACGCTCATACGATGGTTTCGTGATCGCCAAAATCAATGGCGTCTTCGTTTGCAGTTGTAACAACTGCCTCTCCAAGGTGGACAGTGGAGAAGTTAATCGAGCAGTTGATCGGCCGAAAGCCGCTAGTCATTGGTGGCTATTTTAACGCCTGGGCTGTGAAGTGGAGCAGTAGAGTAAACAACACAAGAGGGTATATCCTGCAGGAAGCTCTAGTAAGTTAGACGTGCGATTGTGCAATGAAGGTTCCATTAGCACATTTCGGAGAGGCGGAAGGGAGTCTATCATCGACGTCACATTTTGCAACCCTTTACTGACGGCGAACATGGATTGGATGGTATGCGAGAAGTATATGCATAGCGACCAGCTACCATATCGGACAACGGAACCCTGCTGCAGCACGGAGAAGGCGGGCCAGCGAGTGAAAGTGGAACACGAAAGCCTTCAACAAAGACCTCTTCGTTGTGGCATTTCGGTTGGACGGTAGGACAGACAACGTGGATGCGGCTGAGCTAACAAGGAGTGTGACGGCTTGTGACGCCACAAGGCCGCGGAAACTGGAACCATGCAGTAGACGGGGCCCAGCTTACTGGTAGAACGAGGCGCTCAGTACTCTATGCAATTCTTGTCTCTGAACCAGAAGGCGAGCTTAGAGAGCAGTATCGGAACCAAATAGTCAGTTTGCTACAAAGCGCTGTGCCGAGAAGTAGACACCAATTCCTGGGACGACACATACTGACTCCTCCAGCCGAAATGTTCCCGGGTGATCTGAGGGTCATGATCCAATTACCTGTCCACTGACACCGTACGGCGAAGAAGAAGGAGTAAACGCGGACGATCGGCAAGTGACTAACGATGAGCTTCCAGAAGCATCGAAGCGTCTGAAATCAAAGAAACCCCTAGTCCAGATGAAATACCAAACGTGTGCCGAAAGCTACGATCCTGACGTACTTGGACATATTGAGGATGTTGCTGCAGAAGTGTCCCCGAAATGAGGAAGGTATAGAAGCTGATGTTGAGAAGCCACCGGGCCATCCATATAGACCTGTATGTTTGCTGGATACACTCGGCAAACTCCTGAATCACCATTAAAAGGCTGACAAAATGCACGGAGGACGAACGCGGGCTGTCCAAAATGCAGTTCGGTTTCCGTAAAGGAGCATCAACAGTGGAGGCAACTCGGACAGTGCGCGAGAGTGCCGAGAAGACATCTATACAGAAGCTAAGAGGAGATGGATACTGCGTTGTGATCACGACAGATGTGAAGAATGCATTTAACAGCGCCAGCTCGTCGCTGTTGTGCTATCTTATGACAAACGCCATTTTGGGGCAAACTGAGTTAGATATGACACATTACTTATCTGAAAAATCTCTACAAAGTGGCATTTTCAGAATTTTGAACTTCTACTTGGTTACTAAGATATATCAAAAAACATGATGAGAAATTATTAGTTTTTTGCTTTAAATCACAATATCTTCAGATTTGCTGAAGTTATATTAAAGTTTTAGCTGTTTTTATACGTAAAAATGTCTGAGGAACACAATGACATAAAAATTTTCAAAAGAAAAATACACGAGTTGTGAGAAAAACACAGTTTAAGTTTTAAACTGAAAATATAGCATATTTGGCAACACTGCAACCAAAAGTTACTGTTTTTTCTAGATTCCCTGACTCTTTTCCTTCAAAACGCCTCCAACCGATTGTTTATAGACCAAATTAAACCAAAGATATGAATTAAAGTTTATAATTGATGCTTTTTCTCTATGGAAAATTTTCCATGCACGATTGTGACACGTAATACAAATTTTGTCATCAATACACACCTATGACACGTGTGAGTGCGACTTTTGTTTACATTTTTAGTAAAAACTCGCAATGCAGTTCACCGATCCTCGTAATATTTGGGAGATTAATACAGAATAGATAGAAGAATTCAGAGAAGACAATTGGAATTGGTTTTACCATTTATAAGTTACAAGATATTCAATCTCAAACTTTAAAAATCGTTTTTCTCGAAATGTGCTAAATGGCGCTTGTCATAAGATAGCACAACAGCGACGAGCTGGGAAGCCATCGCTGCAGCGCTGCACACAATGAGGGTGCAGAGCATAGTGCTGCTGTACGAGATGAACGAAGGGCAGCTGTCAATGTGAGTCACAGCGGACGTTCCTCAGGGCTCCATTCTCGGTTCAACTCTTTGGAACGGAATATACGATGGCGTCTTGACACAATGGCTCATCAGGAAGGTAAAAATCGTGGATGTCGCGGACGACGTGTCACTAACGGTGATTTATGAGACACTTAAAGTAGTGGACGTGTCGGTGACGGAGACAACGGACGCGATCGAGAACTGGATGTACGGGCTGCAGATAGCTTACCACAAAACGTAGGTGTTGTTGGTCAGCAACTGCAAAGCGGTTTAGTGGATGCAGATAAACGTCGGAGGGCACGTGATTGCATCGAAACGCGCACCGAAGCAATAATGGGCGTGATTGGTAGAGCTTAAACAACCACGTCGACTACGCCTGTGAAAAGTCGGCGAAGGCAACGAACGCAATAGCGAGCCAAACGTCGGTGGTCCGAGAAGCAGCGCGAGACGTCTGCTATCTAGTGTTTCGTCATCGATTCTACGATATGGGGTTCCGGCCGGGGTGTGGCGCTGAAAACCAAGTGGAACCACAAAAAGCTGAACAAGATGTTTCAGCTGATGGCCGTACGAGATGCGAGCGCGTACAGAACAATACTGTCGGAGGGCGCATTGTTTTATCGCCGGGATGATCCCCATCTTCATCACCCTGGCGGAGGATATCGAGTGCTGCAATCGGAGAAACACAAGAAACGTGAGGAAGGTGGTGAGAATCGTTTCAATGACGAGGTGGCAGCAAGAATGGGACAATACAGAGGAGGGACGGTGGACCTACCGGCTTATTCTAAACCTGTCGACGTGGGTCAATAGAAAGCACGGTCAGGTGAATTTCCACATGTCACAGCTCCTGTCGGGTCAAGGTCGGGTCAGTAAGTATCTTCATCGGTTCGGATATTCAACGTCACCATTGTACCTGGAGTATGAGTACGTCGAGGAGACACCGGAGCATGTAGTCTTCGAATGCCTGAGGTTTGCAGCGACGTACAGGGAGATGCTTGAAACGGGAGGACCGGATATCAACCCGGATAATGTCTACATAATGACAAGCCACGTGCACATATGGAACGCGGTCAACAGAAAGGCTACGAACATCATGACCGCCTTACAACGGAAATGGCGCGAGCAACAGTTTCGGGTAATCACCGCCAGGAAACTCTTCGACAAGCTAAGAAATTCATACATCCAGATTCAACGAGAACCAAAAAACTAATGGATCTAAAACGAAAAGATTTACATATAATTACAGGTTTATTTACGGGACATCTGAAAAAATTGGCAAAAGTCAAGATGACAAGCCCGAGAGCTCGGAACATATTCTCTGCCATTGTGCAGTACTATTTCTTCGAAGGGAGCGACACTTCGGAAGGCATCTTATGATAACTCACGAGGTATGGCATACCTGTCCCAAACGGATCCTTAACTATTTTAATAATGCACTACCCGGTTGGAACGACACATATGGACAAACAAACAACTCGCTTCCAACTACAGTGGATTCGGGCAATTTCTAACGTGTAGAGCAAACAGGGGCAGCCACAAAAGATAACCTGAATAGTGGCCGCATTGGCAAAGTTTCCCCTAGCAAAACAATGGGTAGTCGGGGCGCCAGCGAACCTGACGCCATGCTTCATCTCGAATCACCAGACGGACCACGGCACCCCATCGGTTAGCCTACTCCGTTGGCGTAAGCTAGATTCACCACCGCGGACTAGACTGAGTAGACCGCTACGAGACACCACCAGTCGCGGGTCGCTGCGCACCTTCATAATCGCCGAACTGACTTCGGCACCTGGCTGGTCGGTTTCGGGAGAACTTCTCTCACCGGGGAATTCTCCGTCGGAGTTGGCTCGATCCATCGTCAGGGACTAGACCGAATCGTCCGCGAACAAGTTTGAAGCTCTACGAGGAAGTGGTGCTAAATGGCACAAGGGAAGCTCCGTAAATTAGACAATGTATAGTTTGCCGCCCAGATTGTCCTCGTAAGGGAAGAGCACTAATTCTCGATCCACAGCTAGCTTTCCTAATGCCATACAGAAATCACCAGCCTGTGTGTATGGTCGAGAACTGGCTTTTGTGTCGAGGAGAGGTACTGTAACCCTACTGGAAGAACTAACTACTAAGTAGTTGGATCGGAGTGCACATAAAAAGTATATTTTTTGGAGTCTAAAACCCCAGAATTTAATCTTTTTCGCTTTGAAACCGGCATTTTTTACGATTTATTGTGAACACTTTTAAACTAATTTTAGAGTTTCAGATATAATGGGTCTTAACACAACACAAATCGAACCACGAATCGCTGTTATACCTTAAGTAATTTTATGAAGCACACCCGCTAAAAATACATTACACTGATTTTAACAGATTCTTTTCAAAGCTGGACACAGATTTTTCATCTGGCATACGTAATGTGAATGCTAACACAACTTACTTTTCCCAATAACATTGATCTAATCTAAATGTGAAAAGACTTGACTTTACATATGGAGCATTTTAAGAATATTGTTGAATGGCTTGGTCTTCAACAACCGATGGGATATATTCTGTATAAATGAGTTAATAAATATATAAATAAATAAATAAATAAATACATAAATAAATAAATAAATAAATAAATAAATAAATAAATAAATAAATAAATAAATAAATAAATAAATAAATAAATAAATAAATAAATAAATAAATAAATAAATAAATAAAACTAGCTCATTAAATGAGTGAGCGTGAAAAAGGGTCCTATGAGCAAGCTTAGAGTTTACCGGCGACTTAACCCTTTGTCTGCTACCGCAGGAGTCAAGATCTTTTGGAATTAGAAATGCGAATCACCTGAGTCTGCGTTTTGGTACTTCTTGCTGTCGAAACCGACAAAAAGTTAAGTCACGGTAAACTTCCACACTCAGCTTTTTAAAACGTAGAGACTCTAAGTTTGCTCATATGACCCTTTTTCACGATTTTTCAAAACTTTCTCCCTTGAGTACTATGGCTCTTAATATTAAAAATTTACTTCGCTTTCTTGTCCCTTGCTAATTGAATGTCGTTAAAAACATAAAAAATTAAATAAATAAATAAATGTGCAAATGAATATATTAATAACAAAAATAAATAAATAAAAGAACAAATTAATAAATAAATAAAAGAATGTGTTCAAACCTTTCAAATGGGTTAAAATTCCTTCGCGGATGTATTTTTTATGGATTTTAATGTCACATTGTTCGTATCTTGTCCAAACTCATTAATTAATTCAAATTCACACAGAGCACATTTAATCCACATGCAAGTTCCGTTGTTGTTACTTAAATGTCAGGTCTGAATGCTTCGGGTTGAGCATTTTTCACCACCAACCATCTACCTGTCGAAACCCGGTTCAAAAGCAAAGATTTTTATTTGCGTGTTAGTGTGTTTTTGGTATTTACCTACCGTCCAATTCAGCTGTCCATGCACTTTAAAGGTGATTGAACGCTCAAACCGTTCGTGCACAAATTTGGAGCAACCTGACAAACTAGGCGACCAGTAAACACCGTTTGATAATATTTTGAGGGGAACGATTTAAAATTCGAACAATATACAACACGCGGTTCCTACGTAAACAGTGACTTCATTTTGAAGGTCGGTGACATACATGTTGACGGATGGAGAAGAGAACGCTGTTTATGTTTCCAAGTCACTTCGTTGGCATGGCACTTCTATCTTCATGGCCTTGGTGGAAACTGAAGAATCTATCCGGTCGTTAAAATGGTAATAAAACTCAAACTGGATCAGGTTGGAAACCGAATTTCCGATGATTGAATCAGTTCCCACTTTCTTTTATTTATTTCTTATCAGCAAATGCAGAGTCAGTTGGTCCCCGACTGGTGCCGCGAGCGAGTGCTTTGCCACCATTAAATTTCAAACGTCGAGTGTGAAATTTATAATCACACTCACTTTTGTAGCGAGGTTAAAGTGTAATTGATGGTCTACTGACAGATTATGATGTAGTTTTTTACTCGCTTTGCGAACACATAATCATAAATCTGTCGCGTCGGATTTTTTCGAGAAATTGATAAACGTTTCCGAATCTTTTAATGGCTATAGTGATGATGAGCATTAACCTTCTTAAATTTGAACTATGTGTTTCGAATTCTTTTTATAAGTAGTTAAGCTGTAACTTGTGTGTTAGTTTTGTATTTAGTGTCTAGCTGACGGGTTAAGTTCGTCGGTTTTACACCGATGAGAATTATTCGAAACACACAATCGGACTTAGTAAAGCGAGGTATTGTACCCTTCATCCACGAAATTGGTTTGCTCCGTAAGGAAAAAACTACTTTATAAGCAAATTAAAATCATCCTCATACCTTTCGATGTTATCTTGTTATTGGAGTCCATTTCGGTTTGGTCAAACTGTAACCTGCCAACAGCACTCGTTATCTCGGCTAGATCTTTCAAAGATTTCATCATCCTCATTCCATGCTTAAAACCGCCCTGTTCCAGCAACTCATCGAACAATCCTAACCAAACAATTGGCAGCTTGTAACTTTTCAATCAAATAATTTATTACAACCGGACCGAGGTCACCAGGATTTTTTTGTCTCTTGTTGTTCTGACTTCTTTTGTGGCAAATAGCAAAAAAATGTACAAGAACTGAGGAGTCTCTATCGTTAAGGAAACCGTTTATAGACATCTTTATTAATTTCGTTTTTTTGTCTTGGCTGGAGATCATAAACACGCCAATACAATGTGAAGTTTGAATTGTGGACATTCCCAGCCGTCGAGTTGGTCGGCAATGTTCTGAATCTGCGCAATGCACTTTGGCGGGAAGGAAATTGAAAAACTGTAAAAATGACTTTTAAATTGATATTAATGGATGTTTTCTTTCCTTTCCTGGGCTGCAGCACTTTGCGTGGGGTGAAAACGGAGATAGTGTCATTAGTGTGTTTTATTATGCTTCATTCGCGATCCAATTGCGGGGTTTGTACTTTTTGATGAACTTGCATTTTTTCACGCGAGGCTGTCACTTTTCGAAAGGATGCTGAAAAACATGGCATTTGGACTGCATTCAAAGGCATGAACAGAGCAGATCTTTTTCTGATATCCATTAAATGTGTCAAGAATTAAAAAAAATCTTTTCATGATTTTTTACATTTCTTATAAAAGAAATGTATAGAATTCGCTCAAACTTTCAAGATTTTTTCCGAGGCCCGGAGGGCCGAGTCTTATATACCAATCGACTCAGCTCGACGATTTGGGACAATGTCTGTGTGTGTGTGTGTGTCTGTGTGTGTGTGTAGGTAACGGACAAATTCTCATTCGTGTTTCTCAGCAATGGCTGAACCGATCTTTTCCAAACCAATTTTAAATGAAAGAACTAAAAAACAGTATGAACGCTATTAATTTGTTTTTGATTCTGATGTTTAGTTTCCAAGATATGAATGTTTGAATGCGTAAAAATGGCGTTTTTTGCAGTTTTTTTGAATTATCTGTCGAAATTGACAATATAGATTAACAATTTATATGTTTTTAGACAGCTTTAACGAATACCTTTCGAACAAGCTATAGATTGTTGAAATCGGACTATTATCAAAAGAGATATTTAACATTAAATGCGGACGAAAGATTTTTATCATTTCCCATTGCCAGAAATATGACCAAAAACATGTAATCTATTATTAACGCCAAAACGGCTTATTTTAGGTCAATAGTATCTTCGGAGAATATAATGGAGGCAATATGCCCTTTCTTTTGGTGTTGTGCTTTTTCAGATTAATCCTCCTATGAGTGAGATATTTTCACAAATTTTCTTGGAAGTGATTATATCGAAATGATGCCTTCAGCAAATTTATAGCTCTTACTTTTGCGAATAACTTTAGTGAAGGCTTCAAATATCTATTTTGAATACTTTAAAAGTTATGGCTTGTTGTTTGTGGATTACTCTTTGTCGTCTATTTTTTTGTTCAATATAGTAATAATGCATTGAAATAAGCCAAACATTATTAAGATAAAACAAATTTTGTATTTCATTTTACTATCTACAACCGCTAGAAATAATCACCGAACACTTCCAAGTTGTCTGGAAGGAACTTGATAACTTATCAGTGCAAAAATGTTTATTTGTACGAACCTTCTGACTGCAATTTCTCAAACTTATAACCATCGGATCGATCTGAAACATATCGGAAAATGAAAGCGAAGTAAATAACTCCAAGAAACGGCGTAGCCAAGAGAAGGTTTTTGGGTTTAACACCATACAACCCCCCCCCCCCCCCCCGCATCACCCAAAAAAATATTGGATTGAAGTTGATAATTTATTGATGCTGACTGATTTAATTCAATATTACAATAACAATTATCTGATCCGTAGATTGATAACCAGTTGTTGTAAACATCATGAGGACTTTTGATAAATTGTCGGAATGGGGTCCTGATATGTAACTGATCTATTGGTCTTGATTTCACAGTTGTCTAATAGCATCAATATCAAATTCCTGCTTGAAAACATTCCAATAGAAAATTCCAGAGTTCTGTAATCAATGATAATCCTCAGATTTATTTTCAAATCGAGCTCGTTTTTGTAGAGATGTACTGTAATAAGGGTCTTTATTTAATAAGAAGCGAAGTTAAAATTGATGTAATGTCTATGAAACATAGAACTGCTCATCAAAAAAATGCATAACTTTCAACATTTGCTAAAAATGTTTTTGCCTTTCTCATTCACTCTAAAATTCGTCAATCTAATCCCGACCGGGAGGGCCGAGTGTCATATGCCAATCGACTCAGTTCGTCGATATCGGAAAATGTCTGTTTGTGTATGTATGTGTGTATGTGTGTGTATGTGTGTATGTGAAAAAATGTGACCTCTGTTAATCAGAGATGGCAGGATCGATTTTCACAAATGAAATGAAAAATTTTCAGAATCAAATTTGTATTTTTGATGCCAAATGACTTTATAATGCATGAAACATTGAGATTTGATGTAAGCTCGAAAAAAATAATGTTTGACAAAAATTGACTTTTTTGGACTTTGGTACATTTTTGCCTTTCTCATATAGAAAGGTTATGCAATCACTCTAAAAATCGACAATCAAACCGGCCCGGAGGGAGTATGCAGTGAGGGGTTGCTACTTTAAAATTAAAAATAGTTTAAAATTTCTTAACAAGTTGAAAATTTTCGGCAGGACCTGGACCTCCCGGATCTTTCTCCATGATCCGCCGCTAGTTTTAAGCGATGTTTCAATATCACATAGTATCTCAAGATCGTGGCTGTCGATCCATTGTACGTATGTGCAAATCGTACTGAACATGTAATATTCATTTCCACCATTGTATTGAACATAACCAGCCATGGAATCGTAGTCTGGACAAATGAGACAAGCACAATTGCACCACTAGGTGGATTAAAACAGGTTTTTATTTTGGGAATGCGTCGAGTTGAGACGAAAACGTAATATGATTAATAACGAGGATAACACTTTCCGAATGTAGAGAGAAATTTATGAAAAATAACGATTTCCATTCGACTCTAGCAGGTCCTGATCGATTTTGATGAGCATTTGATTTTTGTTGTATGACCAATTATATGTATAGGTCAAATGTTCAAAAACAGTAATTTAAGATCAAGATAACATCATTTTGAAACCGCCAATTTCGGAGGTTTAGTATCTTCGATGGGTTTTACAAACGTTAAACAGCGCACCATTTGATAAAATAATTTTGACGGTATATCGTCCAAGAAGTATGTATGGTGAATTTTCTCAGGTTAATATTCATGACTACAATAAAGTCTCAACAAATTCGCTAAAGACACGAACTCTGTTACTATTTTCTGAAAAATAATTCTGCATAAATTTAAAACTTCAAAAATTACGGTTTCGGAATTATGCCGTTTGGACAGTAAGATCGATTTTCACCAAACCCCCACCAATTGTAAAATTGGTATTGTAAAAAAACGCAAGGGCGATACTTCAATGCTGATAGGTGGGACCGAAAATGTAAACAATCGCCAAGGGGGCGATACTATCATTTTATCAATTTCAACAGCAAACACAAATTTTAATTTAATAATTTCAAATACTTTATGAAGTTTTGGGTTTCGATCACTGAATCATGCAATCTAGGATGTAAAAACACAATAGTTCTTAAATAAGAAATAAAACCAAGTCTGGAAATATTCACTGTTGATTTTCTTTGAATGGTATTACTGCTAGTATCGCTTTTTTCCAAGAAAAAGCGTTGATTTCTTAGTTCTCAGTCGCGTTAGAAATTTGAGTAAAGTATAAATTTCAAATCGATTCAAAGAAAAATTCGATTTTTTTGGCTCAGTACAATATACATAACCCCTTTAGGAAAATGCAGTTTTCCCACCACAATGCATTGATTGAGGAATTTAGATATTTTATTTTTTATTAACAGAGCACTAGCAATAATTCGTTTGTATGTCTATTTTATGGGGCATTTTTTCGCTTTCACATTGATTTGGTTTGAGATTTCTAGCACTGATGCTGTCATATGCTGATTTGAACGATTCTCTGAGTCCTGCCACTATCCCATGTAGTATGTGTTATCAAAAACATCGCGAAGCATCATGTTCTAAATGTTCTCAAACGATATAATATCCGAAGAGTTATAAGAAATGTCTCATCACACTGTTAGGTGGATTAAAACCGTTTTTACCAATTAGGAACGCAACATTTGTTGGGATGATATCTGAAATTAATTCGTCTTTATTTAGTTGTGATGAATTTTGAAATTTATTCAGATGTGATGATTAATTGTTTTGACACATGATGAAACGACTGCTTTAAACATTTTTTGAAATTCCTTTGTGAGGAACGCCAATAAAACGCATGCTTCGAACATTCCGACCCCCAATCATGATAATAAATCTTAAAATGACCCGAGGAAATGCATTCAAATGCAACAAACTGTCTAAATAAACACGATCCGCCGTCTCCGTTAGAATCCAATTAGTGCTATCTCCACATAGTCCATAAAATGACGACCGATGTCCCAAATCCATCATAATAAACCAATAAACTGTGAGTGCGTGTGTGATGTTCCGTTCGACGTTCAATCAAAACTGCCAAATTAGGTTTCAAACATCGTTACCGCTCGTTTCGTTCGTAGTTATTCGCTGGTGGGGACGCTGAAAATCACCTTAGCGGGCCTTAGCTTCGAAAGGAAAAAAACAGATTTCCTTTCCCTCTTTAGTTTTAGATGATTTTTAGTGAAATGTGATTTCCTGTACGGTTTTATCACCTCTCGGCAGAATAATTTTGACTGTTGACTCATTTTCCCGTACGGTCGTGCCGGAATAAAAGCCGGTCCACTTGATCTTCCCAGTAAACTACATATGTACCTACTGCCTTAACACGGGCTGCCGAACCCTTCAGGCTATCCACCGAACGAACAATGAAGTTTTTGGGGTCGTTATGTGTCGGTTTATGTATGCTGCGTGGATTGCCAATTTTATGGCACATTATTGTTTTTATCAGTTCATAACTAAATGGATTGAATCGTTTAAGTGCAGGCGTGCAAGTCATTGTCAGTTCTTTACGCGAGAAGCCGACCGTTGTTTCCGTGCAGTGGTGATGCTCCTAGCGGAACATAAAAGGTGTCCGAAATCCGGTACGTTTGCGTTCATGTTTTGCTGGAATCGGATTTTTAGTCAGAAGGCTTTATTGAACTTGATTACCAGTTTTTCTGTGCATTTCATTGTGTGATACATTTGGCACGAAGAGTACCAATTAATGTTGTATTGATCAAAGGGTGTATTCGCGGAAAATGTCACACGTAACATTGTTCGTTTCAATTTTGTTTTATCGGATTTTTTGGAAATTGCGGAATCATAATAGATTGACTCGATTCAAACGTTTTCCATGTAACATGTTCTCTCAAACGGGGAAAAATTGAATTGAACTAATTTGTGCTTAAGGACACAAAAACCAAGTAAGAAAAAGTTTGATTTTCGAATGTCGAATCCATCTCATCAGTAACTAGAAACAACTTGGGACCAGTTAGACGATAAATCGAGTATTACTGCGACAATGTTGAATATGTCCTCAGATCAAATTCTCTGAAAATTTTCTGTTTTATTCGTTTAACAGTGTTCAAATAGAGAATTCACAATACGTTGACTTAGAGAAACTCAAAAATTCCCATTCTACAAAAAAAATGAACAACCTTCCCCTATACAATGCACGCAGCCTTCAAATTGAATAACTTTCTTCCGATTTAAACTAATTCGTACTTGTTTTCATTGGTTATTAGCAGGCCCCCTAAAAACTACTTTTTTAAAGATTGCTTTATCTTGCACAAACGCTCCTTTGTCTTTAAAAAAATGAGAAAAAATTAAGAAAAAATTCAACATACACGTAAACAACGTTAGAACTATTGGTCGCATTAAAACAAAATGCTCGGTCGACCGGCAGTGCATTAATTTACCTTTAATTTAGCATAGTAATATTTCATACGATACACTATAACCGAAGATATTTGGATTTCACTAAATGTATTTTTTTATTTCGAAGATGTTCATTTTCACTATAACTCGAAAACTGTTTTACTATATCTTGGACTTCATTTTCGTACATTTGTGATTTTACACTGAAAATGACTACCAGCTTATTAGGTTCGGAAATGCTGTAAACTAGTGTTATCAAGAAAGATTTCAGAGCAAACTAAAAACCGTTCTAAAAAGCCTCTGCCAGTACAGTGGCGTAGCTAAGGAGGGGGAGGTACGGTGATTAAAACCAAACGAAGTTAATGGGATTGAAGAAAAAAAATATTGTTGCTGACAAAATTAATTAAATATCATGTTGAATATTGAATAATCATTTACTGATCAATTCTCGACGTATTGATTCATTCAAGCATCATGGGGACTGTTGAACGATTGTGGGAATAGGATTTCCTAACTGATCTCGTAGTCGGGTTCCCATAGTTGTCAAATCATATCAATATCATTCAACATACCTGCATGAGAAGACTCCAGTGGACACTGGTCTCGGGGTTCGGAAACTAATAAGGATAACCCTAAGATTTCTAATCAATCAAGAGGTTGACTTTGAAGGGATGTACCGGTATGTGGATTGGAGACAATTTTTCGAATGGAAAGCGAAGTAGGTATAGGTTGAGTGCATATGAAGCATAGTACTGCAAATTGCATAAATTTCAACATTTGCTGAAAATGTTTTTTTGTGAAATTAGAAGGCCGAAGATGAGTTGAGACGAAAAAATAGTGTGATTAATAACAAAATAACGCTTTCCGAAAGAAAAAGGAAATTTTTGAAAAATGTCGTTTTCCGTGTGACTCTAACAGGTCTCATCGATTTTTGTGAGTAATTGTTTTTTTGTATCATCAATGATATGGATAGTTAAAATAAATGTTCAAAAAATGGTATTTAAGGTTAAGATCACACCATTTCAAATCCGCCATCAGTTGAGTTTTAGCGTCTTCAAAAAAATTTACAAAGCTTATCAGCACATCTTCTGATAAAATAATTTTTGCGTAAAATTCTCCATGAGAAATAACCTCTTAAAACAAAGTTAGTTCATATCTTAATGTCTTCACTAAAGTTTTCGAGTGTGCTATTACAAACAACTTTCTTGAAGACCTGAATTCTACATGCGTTCAGGATATCGAAAAATATTAGACCTATTGTGAAAGAAAATCTTTCAAATAAATGATTCTGATTTTACTATGAAAAATATCTTTTGTTGTTGACAAACAATAAAATTCACATTTTGTTCAAGGCATGGTTTCTGAAGTTCAAAAAAAGTTATTTTGAAGAAAACTTGATTTAACCCTCTGCTGCCCATATTTTTGTATTTCTTAAGAAAGCTATTGTAGATTGTTTTTTTTTTTAATGAGAAAGCCGAAAAATATATTGCCAGCTCACGAAAGCTACGGATTTTTCATTTAACCCTCGAAAATGTCCAACATGGCCATTTTACGAGTCAAGTCTATTTATTGCTAACAACTTTTATTTCCGCATCGTTCACAATATAAAATCACAGATCAGTACTACAAGCTAGCAATTAAGAAATATTGTTTTATTTTCTCCAAAAATTTAATTAACATTTTTTAACTAAATTACATTACACAAAATAGTTTTTTTTTCTCGTTTTCTTCCAATTTTCAACTTTCAACGTTGAATGTATTCAACATAGTGATTTCAAAATGCAAGCACTGTATTTGTATGATTAATGGGAATGTTGTGAAGAGGTTTCCATAGTGGTGACAACATACGAGCGTGTCTTGAATGTTTTATAATGGTTTTTTCGTAGCCCGCCAAAAGGCGGGGTTGGGCAGCAGAGGGTTAAGAAAAGATCGCAAACATCGTTTTATAGCTGGATACGCTGCATACATGTGGCATGCTTACTGTTTTTCTGCATAATAGCTTCTAGGAGAATTAATTACTAAAATTGTAATATCAGAATACTCGCTCTTTTATGTTGGGAAGCTTCATCGAAGTTTTTAAACCTCCAAAGATGACAGTTTCGGTTTTCTCCGGAAATTTCCTCGACTGACTACACTCGTTTCTGGTTGGTCGCGAAATGGCAGTCAATATAAGAGATATAATCTCTGAAACAATTACCGTATCCTTTGATGTATCACAAGGATCTCTTCTATTTTTGATTTAAATGAATATCGTCAATTTCTCTTTGAAGTGTTTAAAACTTTCTCAATCTGATGACTTCAAATTGTGGTCTACAAAAATGATGCCCAGATTCTTCAACAGCTACGAAATATATTCGCTAAATGATTTTTACTAAACAAAATGGTGCTCTGTTATCACCGAGGGATTGCCCTTCCTAAGATCATTCTCAAGGATAGACCGTTCCAAAATCAAATTATGGTCTTGTCAAATTTTGGTCTTGTCAAACTGTAAATGACGTGAAAAACCAAGATGGTACCAGATAAGGTATAGGCATACGTAAAGCGAGAGTTTTGGTTTTACGATTGGCAAGATCGACATTGCGTAAATACTGATTCACTTCCCAAAAAAGGGGTTAATAAAAACGAAATTAATTAAAACAATGTTTTGAATATAGAAAATAGTACTTTCAACCTCTCAAATCGTTTGCCACCAAAAATATTATTGTACACACATGCATACACCTTATGCAGATTATCTTGTATCTGTTTTGCGCTTGTCAAATCTGCCACTCTTCTTATTCTTATCCGGACATGCTCTTTTTCCCTTTGGGGCAGACCCTCGGTTATCACACCTCATCGGCAAACGGAGAGAAACAGATTGAGAGAGAGGCCAATCAAACTAAAATTCAGTCTACCTCCAAAGACATCGGTCGCAATACATGCGTGCTTTCTTCCGCTACCCAAGCCAGCGCAAACAGTTGCTTTTATCTTGTGTGCGTTTGTCTGAAGAACAAAGAAAACTGTTATCTTTTTTCTTGTGTGATGATCTATCAAGATGACTGAGTCTCATCAACATAACGTGATTCTTCGGTCTAACACGGTGGCCATTAATTTCCGATCTTTTTGCATAAGGCCGAGCATTTGTGATGTGGAACATTTGCTGAAAATCCAGCTTCGGTTTTCGGAAATCACCCTCATCCAGTTGGGGCATCCCAGGTAGGGCATCCCTGATAACGTTTGACAATTTGACCCAGGTGAAAATATTCATTTCGCAAAACAACTTGAAACAAGTGCTTGGTTGTGACTAGAGGTATGCGCCGCACCCAGCTCCGTGAAAACTGAAGCTGCCACCAAGAGCCAGTAGCGCTAGCTACGCTTAAAATGTTCAAGGTCTGTTCACATGAACTGTACAACACTGTTTAAAAGTTGGATTCAAAACAAGTAATTAATAACAATATATGAGAAATCAATTAAATTAAAAGATTAAATTGAAAGCTCCATGTCGTATTTCGGAGAAATGGAATCCATTACAGAACACACTTGGAGGAACTACTTTTCAAGTATTTCAAATGGTGTTTTTGTGGTGAGAATGCGTATAGACCATCCCCTTCACCCCTGCCGTACCCTGTAGTACAAAATAGAAGGGGGAGATACAATTATACAGCAAACTCTTTGTACATACCAAGGGCAAACTTAAGTGCGACGACGACAGAGATACGTATGACCTTCAAAATACAGTTGGTGTGGATGCAAATGTTTCCCTGACGCCAAAAAAGATCACCGCGCGCAATGGCAAGTCGCGTGTACGGCATGGTACTGACTCTTACCATTAATCGTTTATTTTTACTTTTTACGCCTCTTTATAACATGTTTTTTGGTTGCCTACACGCAGAAAAATTTAGCATATTTAAACCAAAAATATGTGTTATTGAATTCAATCAATTATTGTTTATCACTTTAACCAACAAAATTATTAATTTCACAATATTTTTTATTAGAAAAGCAATGTATTTTTGCTTTCAATAAAAACATTTTTAATTTCAATAATTTTCTTTTATTTTCAATAAAATTATTAGAAAGCAAAACGATAAACTTTTTTATTGAAACAATAAATAAATTTTATTGAATTCAATACATAAATTTATTGTCTCCCGACCAATAATTTTATTTATTGAATTTAATCCATATTTTTATTGAACCTACAAATCTTTTTTCTGCGTGTACACTGCTACGGTGCGCGTGGGATCAAGATGCACACTAAAGAACTTCTTTATCGCTACTCTTTTGTGCTTAAAACACTGAGTAGAATGCACACAAAAAACCCGTTTCAATCCACCTGGTGGTGCAATTCTGCCTTCTCATTTATTCAAACTACGATTTCATGGCTGGGTATGTTTAATATAATGGTGGAAATGTCTATTGCATATTCAGTGCGTTTTACACATACGTACAACGAATCGACAGCTTCGAACTTGAGTTGCTATGTGTCGACGCTGAAACACTTGAAATCAGCGGCGGATCCAGGAGGAGGGTTCGGGAGTTTGGACCCCAGAAAATTTTTCAATTTGTTAAGAAATTTTAAATTAGTTACTCAACTCAAAATTATTTCAAAGCATATTTTTAGCTGGTTTTTCAGACTCACTAGGAAAATTTATTCTGGAGGAACTAGAAAGTTTTATTCGGGTAGGGATGATGAGGGAAGGGCTGTTTAGGAAAAGGTGGTGAGTGATGCAGGGGAGAGGGGGTACCCCTCACCGTATTCCCCTAATTACGCCCCTGTTAAAATACAGAAAACCCATGCAAGTCAAAAAAAATGGCCTGGATTAAGTTGACGATGTTCAGAGTGATTGCATAACCTGATTGCATAGACAACAATGTGATTTTGTTGTGTGTCCGCACTCTTCCGGGCCGGTATTAAGTTGACGATGTTCAGAATGATTGCATAACCTTTCTATAGGAGAAAGGCAAAACGTGGCGTTATGGCCAAATGCGGTGGCCACTGAAATCAGGTCTCTTGGTTTTAGATCATGTATTCGAGATGTGGGGCAGTTTCTGACGATGAAACTGGAGCTTTGGTTTATAGATGTTGCCAATATAAAAATTTGTCATGTCGACAACACGGAAATAAGAACGACAACAAATTGACTAAAAGGAATTCATTTTGCATAACTACCTGAAACACGTGTTAGGATGTGACAGCGTTCGAATCTAGATCTACGTTGCCATTAAAAAATATGTCGCTAATTGGAGAAATGGAATTCGTTACGGAGAATACATGAAAAAACTACTTCCCAAGTATCTCCAATGGGGTTTTTGTGATGAACATGTGCTAGAACCGACCCGTTGCTTGACCCTAGAATACAACACAAATGCTGTACCATTAAGTTTCGATTATGGAGATGTTAATCTTAGGGTCAATCAGCTCTTTATTCAAGTTAGAAAAATCTTACTTGTACTTTGCCTAAATAATAGTTGTAAGAACACTATTTTAAATATGCTAGAAGTGTAACTGGTATGATTCCATATGCTCCATTTCGGAGAGGTATAAGGAAAAAATCTTTCTATCGCCCTTTCGATCGATTCGGTTGTCACAGTTCTACGAGCAAAGAATCAGAACTAACTGAAAAGAAATCAACGGCAGTCGTCGGTGGTCGTCTTAGTCAGACGAGTATTCACCATTAGCAGCTCTAATCGAACAAACATGAAAGTCTTTAAATTTCTATCTACCAGACTCGTTGAGACTTGGGATATTTATGCAGAAGTGTTTCCAATCACTTCGCTCAGAGGATCGAAGGGCATTTTTGTAAGCTTTGTGAGCCAACCTGAATTTATCCGACGCGTCTGTATAACTTTTTGTGTCTAGATAGTTCGGAATCCCACCCAGGGGTTCCTGTAGAATCACGCTTCACTCGGAGCGGACAAGCCTATTAGTATGCTGCTACTATGAGTGAGTTTTTTTTATCCACGATCTCATCCAAGTCACTTGGAGCTTCAATCGTTAAAAAGTACCCATTAAACCAATTCACCAGATCCTCTTCGGAGAAGTCCCAGTTTGCAGATTTGAGATTACGATATGTGATGAAATCTGGCGAGATGTTTAAATGGTCATAGACGATAATAATTATCAGAAAACGACGCTTCGAGCCCGTTGGGTAGCCAGTTTGTCAATTCGTGCGTAATAGAGTCATGCGTCAGAGCATAGAGTTACATCAAACAGCTATTCTCTGTCAGACTGTACGAATGTTGGTCGATTTCCTACATCAAGGGTACACAGATTTGTGTTACTCAAATATTCCATCAATTCGGCGTCTCTCAAATTGATATCTGAGCTGCCCAAAAGTATGTGATGGGCATTTGCATCACTGTCGATTATGATTATTATTTATGCAGTTTGTTAAAATATAAGACCGTTACAAGTAACCGAATTAAAAAATGAATAAGTGAACATAGTTACTTTGAAAATTCCATAAAAATATCTTCAAATAACAACAAATGGAGGAACCCGGGGCTATTCAGGCCTATCTAGACAAATCGCCCTTTTAGGTGGATATATGTGATAAAATTTATCGGACAAAGGTCCTAGTTGTTAATTTGAAACCTCAGTTACATGTTGGTGCCGTAAAAGTTCCTTTGCATTACTCCAGTGACGGCAGCGCTAAGTGACGATTTGCAAAACTCTACGTTTCTATTTCCTTTTGCAATATAGGAGTAATTCGGACCAATTCAGACCGACATTTTAAAAAAAAAAAATTGAAATGGTATTATGTTTACCTATGAAGTATTTATTAGAGAAACTCCTTAAAAAGTAAAAAAAATAAATTCACAAAAACCTAATCTGGTTAGTCACAACACAACAGTCCATTGATGTATCATTTTTCGTATGCGTAGCCGCAAGCCGCTGAACGGTGTTTGATGGAATAGGGGGTCCGAATAACACGTTACGCCCATTTTGCACAAAAGTGGTGAGTGTCTTGAAATTATCTGTGTTTTCAAACAAACAAAAATCATTTCATAGAACAAGAGCCTCAAAAAAAAGCTTGCCTGTTATTTTTTTCACTTTTATTTGTTGCTTTAATCACGCTTTTACCATTATAGTGATTTGTGTTTTAAGGATGGCAAAAAAAAGAAACACGTTGTATCTCCATTCTCAAAAACTAACGAATTAGATTCAGCTGTCAAAATATTTTTTTTAGAATAGCTGTTCCACGAATATGTATGACAGTCAGAAAGTCATACGATTTTCTGAGAAATCGAAGGGGTCTGAATTACCCCCACGGTCTTAGTACCCCGGGTCCGCCTAAATCAATAAAATGCAATAATTTTACCATCAAAGTGTCATCATAGTGCAATCAAAATAATATAAAAATATCATAGAGGTACCACAGAAAAAATCCGTAAAAGTACCCTCAAATGACCATGAAAACGTGATAGTGTACTATAAAAATATAAACATTTTTTTATTTCGATTATAGAGGTTTTAACTTTAAGGTCATTCGCCTCTTCGGGTTAGAAAAATCTCTTATGAGAAATTTCTAACCCTATGTGCGGGGTCGGGACTCGAACCCAGGAGCGCCGCGTACAAGGCAATCGATTTACCAACTACGCTACGCCCACCCCAAAATATATAAACATGTTACCATCAAAGCACCACAAAAGAACCATAAAAGCCCTATGAAAGTATTATAAAACCATCATATATGTATAATAAAAATACAATAACTAAGGGCGGGCGCAGCGTAGTTGGTAAATCTATTGCCTTGTTTGCAGCTCACCTGGGTTCGATTCACATCGCCATATGTAGTGTTCGAGAACGAAAAAAATTCTAACGCGAAAAATGAGATTAAAGGTTAAAACAGCTATATTCAAAACAAGAAATAAATGCAATGACTACCACGAAAAGACCATAAAGCTTCCATAAAAATACCATTAAAATGCCATAGAAGTACTATAAAATCTCCGTAAAAGTGACGTGAAATCATAAGTGTAAAAGCGCCTTAAACGTAGCATAAAACACAATAAGCTACACTTAAAGTAGATATCTAAAATATCATAAAAGTACAACGCAATACCATACTATAGTAGCATAAATACGGCATAAATCAACCCTCTAGCTCCGATCATTACAGTAGAAGATGTTTGAGGAAAATTATTTTCAGTATTACGCTTTTAATTTTTTTCTGTTATATAAAAAGATAAGCTGCATACTAGTAGTACTCTACCGTACCGTGTGAAATTCTGTTTTAAACTTACTGAAAATATTAACTATTAGCCAAAAAAAATTTAAATCTTCACATGGCGGTCTTGGGCAGTTCTGAGGTACAAATAAAAAAAATGTAAATTTGGTGAACTAGCAATATGTTTTTCGCTTTACTTATTACAAAATATGTACCAAAATATATTTTTCAGACAAACAAAAATTTGGACACTAGAGTGTTAATGTTAAAAGTTTCGTAAAAGTCCCCTATAAAAATTAGCAAAAGCAACAATAAAAAATATAGAAGTATCAAAGAAAATCACAAAACTTGCTTCAAAGTACCATAAGCGCACACTAAAAATATAAAAGTAAAATAGTATAGATACCATCATATGATGTCTATATCTATCTTATATAATAAAGTTGTCAATAAAAGAATTTCGACCATGCCGAAACGACTTTTTCAAACAAGCTTGTATAGAATAAACCTTTCGTTTTCAAATGCGCAATGTAATTTAAGTAAGTTCCGTATTGGTTGCACATCAAGATCAAGTCAAAATAAAATATTTTTGTGTTATTATTATTATTAATATTATTATTATTATTATTATTATTATTATTATTATTATTATTATTATTATTATTATTATTATTATTATTATTATTATTATTATTATTATTATTATTATTATTATTATTATTATTATTATTATTATTATTATTATTATTCATCTGAGTTGGAAACACCGTTCCGTACGGTACATACAACGCGCATTCGTAAATTCGTGTTTTTCCGTGTTTTTCGCGATAACCGCGGTCCAATTTACGACAAATAGACGAGTGAAGTGGTTCTCTAGTGGTGAATAGTGAAAGATTGACGCAAATCGGTGAAGAAACGGCTGAAAAAAGTGAATTTTTAGTTTTGCCCACGCGGTGCTATAGGTATAAACAAACAGCCATCGCTGTGCCTACCCGCGTGGCTGCCCGTCCAGTTCATTCACTTGCTGGGAGAGTGAGAGTGACGGTGCCCTGAACGGGAGATATTTTTGAAGCCGTAAAAAACGTGAAAAGTTTTGGAAAATTCGAAATTTTTTTTCTCACTTGTTATTTGGTGGTAGTTGAATATAGTACAGTGCGGATCAAAAAATTTGGACGTTACAGTGCGTGCCAAAAAAGTTGGAACAATAAAAAGGGCGAAATTTATCAAGTGCGTTTTTTTTTCTTGGCGAAATTCATTCAGTTCGCTTATCTTGGCTGTGTAGAAGTGGAAAACAAGCAGTAGCGACACTGCTCACCTACAGTGTGTCCCAGAAGTGTGGGAACACTTCGAAAAAGTCGACGTTGAAGGGGCAAATAAGGTAAGATCTTTCCTTTTCTTCACCTTTTTGTCCATTTGGGGTTGGTATCGGGTGACCGTGCCACATAGTAGTTTCCAACGTCTGGTGGCGTAAGCCAAGATGGCGGCCGCTAGTAGCGGTGATCCGGGAGGGTCAAGTCAAAGAAGATTGCCGGTATACATGGATCCGACGAACAAATTCGGCGAATTGACGTTCCTGCAGCTGACAGGTAAAGACGGTGTACCTTTGCCAAGAAACCCGTTCGTCATTGGTAAATCGGTGGAGGTTGTCGCTGGAGGCCCAATTGAAGGTGCGAATACTGAAGCTCAAGGGACACGGTATACCCTTCGAGTTCGGAATCCAGTCCAAGTGGCCAAACTAATGAAAATGACCAAGCTAATTGACGGTACTGATGTTGTGGTTGAATCCCATCCGAATCTGAACGTAAGCAGATGCGTTATTTCCTGCTACGATCTGATTCACTTGGAAGAAAAGGAAGTCTTACAAGAAATTCTAAGCCAGGGAGTGATTCGTGTGCAGCGAATTACACGTAAAGAAGCCGAAAACAGAGTGAATACGCCAGCACTCATCTTGACTTTCTGCAAGACCACATACCCAGAATACATGAAGATCGGTTTGCTTCGCGTCCCAACTCGCCCGTACTTCCCAAACCCGATGCTCTGCTATGGTTGCTTTAAATACGGCCATACGCGTGTTCGCTGTCCTGGCCCGCAACGTTGTCCTAACTGCTCTGGAGAACATCAAAGCGAAGAAAAATGTCGAGCACCCCAGTTTTGTCTAAATTGTAAAGGAGATCACCAACCAACAAGCCGCCAATGTCCAAATTACAAAAAGGAAGTAGAGGTTATAAAAATAAAAATCCGCGACAATTTGACATTCCCGGAAGCGCGCAAACGAGCTGAACAGCAAAATCTAGGAAGTTACGCCCAGGCTGCAGCGCAATCAAATGAGATCCTGAATAAATTGAAAGAACTGGAGCAGACAATGAAGAAGAAGGATGAGCAGATCGTTAAGCTTCTGGCAGAGAAGAAACGCAAGGACGAGAAAATTGAGCAAATGATGGCGTACATCAAACAACATTCCGCCAGCCAAGAAAAACCACAGCACAGTAAAGAACAAAAACCAACGAATCAAACTGTCGGGCCAATAACACGATCCAGGAACAACTCACCAGCGATAAATACGGACTCAAAACGAGGAAGACCACAGAAACAACAAACCCCGTTCAGCAAACCAACGGCAACCTCACCGGATAACCTAAGCCCACCACCAAAAAAAACCGCTGCCACTACCACCAACGAAACTATGGAATATTCAGACGATGAAATTGAGATTACCGAGACGCCTCCTAGCCAGCCTCTTCGATAATTCTCATTTTCATCAACGTTTGGATACCAACGACAACCAACGCACGAATACTGACCACGAGATAGATCGGTTTGGAAGAGAGGAAAGTGTAGTACTCCTTCCAACGCAAGCACAGCAGGATGAAGGAACTATCCGGGCCGTCATACCCCAACCCGTTGATAGTGAATTCACCTCTGTGGCCGATAGGAACACCGATTTCACCACTACAGCTTGTAAACCAGCAGACCAAAAACCCACGATCGACGAACAGAAGGAGATCAGCAGAACTACACAAAGTCTATCCCCAGTGCCGACCGCAGTCGGTGTTCGTGAGCATAATAGTGTAGTTTGTACGACAGCGGTTGGCACTGTGGGGCTGGACCTTCCTCAGGTCAGTTCCGAAATTGTCAATCCCCTTGCAGGTACTGCTTGTTCTGATGTTCTTCCAGGTGACACGCTCCTTCCACATCACCACACGCTGTCGCCCGGAGAAGGTCCATCGAGATATTCGTTTCGGGATGGAACAGCTGCCAACACAACAGTAGCGTCGAAGCAAACATCGAAAACTACACAAAGTCTTTCCCCAGTGCCGGTCGCTGTCGGCAATTCTGGAAGTAATCGTGTAGTAGTTTCGACAGCGGCTGGCACTGTGGGGCTAGACGTCCCACAGGTCAGTCCTATTCCACCTCGCTTACGAACGGATTCTGTTGCGTTTTATCCTGTTACAGATGTGAACAGCACGAATCGAACGAGTAACCGGTTTGGGGAAGAAGAGAAGAAAGTAGCTTCCCCACTTCATCATGAAGGGATCGACCGGGGGGAAGAGGACTGTCCCTACCTCCCGGATATACAGTCCTCGCAATTCTCCTCCTGGCTTTCCGCCGGTGAAGGCACATCACAACAGCAGTTCCAGAACACCGATCTCCCAACCACGTCGAGGAACCCTGTCGGCGAGCCAATACGATCTCGTAGACGTTCGCCATCAACATCGTCGTCGTCAGCGACAATCACCACTCGCAACAGCAAAAGTTTCGCACTGCAGTGGAACATTCGGGGTCTGCGCTGCAATATCAGTGACCTTAAGCAGCTGATCGCCCAATACGAACCGAGCTTGATAGCGTTACAAGAAACAAAGCTGGACAACCGAGTGATCTCAGCAGATTTCGTCGGTAACAACTACACTCTACTACTTGAGACTGGGAGTCGCCGATACTGGCAACAAGGGGTAGGGCTCGCCATTCGGGATGGTGTACCCTTCGAGAGACTTGAGGTCGGTGGCAATATTCAAGCAATCGCTGTTCGGATACAACTGCCACATCAAATGACGGTGGTGTCGATCTACGTCCCTCCCAGTACTCAACAATGTCAAGAGCAGCTGGGAGAATTCTTTGAGCAGCTCCCACATCCGGTACTTGTACTGGGCGACTTCAACGCGCACCATATCTGCTGGGGTTCCAATAAATCTACTGCACTAGGCTACTTTATCGCCGAGAAAACATTGTCGGAAAGACTAGTCATTCTCAACGACGGATCACATACCCGGATTGATCCAGCTACCGGTGTCACTTCAGCTATTGACCTCTCTATCTGTTCTGAAACTGTAGCCTCGAAATTTATTTGGCGAACTCTCCCGGACACCCATAATAGTGACCATTTTCCAATTCTCGTTTCCACTCCCGGACTGTCACATACTCCAACGAAAAGACAGAAATGGATCTACGACCAAGCGGATTGGACAACTTTCGAACATCTAACCGCCAGCGCTATTCGACCGGGTGCCGAAATATCAATTGACTGTTTCGTTGACCGTTTGATTAAAGCAGCAAACACTGCGATACCCCGCACAACCGGTAGAGTCGGTCCAAAAGCGGTTCCGTGGTGGTGTCTGGAGGTTAAAGCGGCCATCAAAACGAGAAGAAAAACACTGAGAGCACTAAGGCGTATTCAAGCAGAAGACCCACGGAAAGCCGATGCACTAAAACACTTCCAAGAGGCGCGTGCAGCTGCACGAAAGTCGATCCATGATGCCAAACAGCGATCATGGGAGGAATTCGTCACGAAGATATCTCCGAGTTCCACTGCGACGGAGATGTGGCAGACAGTGAACAGGTTGAGAGGGAAACGTCAGCATCTACCAACTGTCATCAAGCGATCTAGCGGCTACACGGATAAGGCTGAAGAAGTAGCTGAAGAACTGGCACAACATTACAGCGAACGATCCGCCACCTCCAGCTACTCGCCATTGTTCCAAAGAGAGAAGGAAAAGGCCGAACGAAACCGCGTGAATTTCTCGCCAGATACCGACGATACTTACAACACAGACTTCACTCTGAACGAGCTGCTTTGGGCACTCGATAGAGGACGAAGTGGCTCTTCAGGCCCGGACTGCATCGGTTATCCAATGCTTCAGCGACTGCCGTTGTCGGTGAAAACTGCCATGTTGGAACTATTCAATAGAATATGGCGTAGTGGCGTGTTTCCACCCTGTTGGCGAACTGGAATCATCGTACCAATTCCCAAGTCAAACTCGAATGACGCGGGTCCAGCTGCATTCCGTCCAATAACCCTAACGAGCTGTATGGCGAAGGTTTTCGAGCGAATAGTCAACCGACGGCTGACCACCGAACTAGAGGCGAACGGGCATCTCGACAAACGACAACATGCCTTCAGGTCCGGTCGGGGCACTGACACATATTTTGCGGAGTTGGAGAGGTCATTACCCGACCGTGACGAGCACTGTCTGATAGCGTCGCTTGACTTGTCCAAGGCTTACGATACCACGTGGAGGTATGGCATACTACGAACACTAAAGAAATGGCACATACGCGGTAGAATGATCAACGTGTTGAACAGCTTCCTGACAGAAAGATCGTTCCAGGTTAATGTAGAGGGTTACTTATCGCCAGCGCATCCGCTGGAAAACGGTGTGCCACAAGGCTCAGTGCTCTCGGTTACGCTGTTTCTCGTGGCCATTCAACCCATCTTTCGCGTGGTTCCGAACACTGTGAAGATCTTGTTGTACGCCGACGATATCCTACTCGTAGTTTGGGGGAAGAAAGACCAGCCGCTTTATCGAAAGCTTCAGTCAGCAGTAAAAGCCGTCCATGAATGGGCAAGAAGTGTTGGATTTACGATATCTGCAACAAAATCCAGCACCTTCTATTGTAGCCCTAATGCCCGTCGTGCACCCAGTCAAGCAATCACGATAGATCGAGTTGCTATACCGACAGAAACACGCCTGAAAATTCTCGGCGTTACCCTCGATCGATCACTCAACTTCGCAGCGCACTGCAAATTGACGAAGAAGGCATGCGAATCTAGGCTGCGCATCCTGAAGATGATCGGTGCCAAACTTCCCCGTGGTCAACGCTCATCTTTACTGCGAATTGGATCCGCAATTATTACTTCGCGACTTTTGTACGGTATAGGAATCGTTAGTAGGGGTGGAGATGCTGTCATCAAAACCCTGGCACCCGCATACAACAAGATGATCAGATATGCATCTGGAGCATACGTCACCAGTCCGATCATAGCCATTATGGCTGAAGCAGGTACTCTACCGTTAGATCTTCTCATTCTCCAAACTGTAGCCCAATTAGCCATCAGAATGTTGGGAAACAGCAGGGAGAATGCTGACCTTCCCCTGGTTTGCCGAGCTTCCGAACGTTTGACAGAAATAGTCGGAACTGCTCTCCCAAACATCTACACCCGAACGCGACTATCTGATCGAAAGTGGTACGACCGCACACCCCAGATCCTTTGGGAAATCAAGAAGCGCGTAAAAGCTGGAGACCCCTCGGGTATTGTTCGTCCAGTTGTTCAAGAGCTCCTGACAAATCATCTCAGCCGTTCAACAATCGTCTACACAGATGGCTCGAAAGACGATACCGCAGTAGGCGCCGGAGTTTTTGGAGAACACTTCCAACAGTCACTTGGTCTTCCACAGCAATGCAGTGTCTTCTCGGCAGAGGCATTCGCAATAAAAACAGCGCTAACAACATTCAACACGGTCAGCGACTTAGTAATAATGTCCGATTCGGCCAGCTGTTTATCGGCAATCGAAGCCGGCACATCCCAGCACCCGTGGATCCAGGAAATTGAAAACCTGCTACGAAATCGTTCAATCAAGCTTTGCTGGATTCCAGGTCACGCTGGCATCCGTGGCAACGAGGAGGCAGACAGACTCGCTGGAGAAGCGAGGAACATTGCTCCGTTAGCTATATCTGTTCCGGGGGCAGACGCCGTCAAGCATATAAAAACAGCTATCCGAAACCAATGGTACCGTCGGTGGTCAGCGTCCACTGAAGTAAAACTTCGTGAAGTTAAATTCGACACAGTGAAGTGGACTGACCGCGAGAATTCGGCCGAACAGCGAGTTCTTACCCGGCTTCGAATAGGGCATACTCGGCTAACACACGACTTTCTGCTAAAGAAAACTTCACCACCAGTGTGCGACTGCTGTGGGATCGTTGTAGATGTCCGCCATGTGATCCTCCACTGCAGAAAGTACGACGACGTTAGAAGGAAGCACGACATCGAGTCGACTAGTCTGCGAGCGGCTCTGCGCAACGACAGGAAAAATGAGGAGAGTATGATAAAATTCCTCAGGGAAACTAACTTGTTTAAAATGTTGTAACTTTATACTTTGAATTGTAAATGATAACTGACAACTGCATTGAAAATTTTTTTCAGGTTAAATATTTTTCTTTCGACACGAATGCACCACTTCTTGGTGTAAAGTGTCGTTAATAAACAACAACAACAACAACAATTATTATTATTATTATTATTATTATTATTATTATTATGTTTATTAAGGCTTTAACCACTGAGGGTCATTCGCCTAGAAAAAAGGAGCCATTACATTGCATTTTACAAAGTCCTTGAGTTCTTCGATTAGGTATTGCACTCGGAGGCGATAATACGCTGGTAGGGCCGCGTGACAACCTCCCAGGCACCCGGTCCGGGTGTGGCGGAGGGCCCGCTGATTGATGGTGGTAGATGGGTTGGCAGATTGAAGTCGCAGGTACCGCGGAAGAACCTCCCCAGCACCCGGTCCGGGCTTGGCGGAGGGCCCGCTGAGCAATATTGGTACATGTGTTAGCAGGTTGTGGTTGAAAGGGCCGCGGAAGAACCTCCCCATCACCCAGTCAGGGTGTGGCAGAGGGCCCGCTGAAAGATGGTAGATGGCCTAGTTTGTTGTGGCTGATAGGGGGCCACGGGAGATCCTCCTCAGCGCCTGTTCGAAGTGAGGCGGACAGCCCGCTATGTGATGGTGGTAGGTAGGGTGTTTGAGGCCAGTATGCTCTCGGTCCACTTTAGATAGCTTCAAAAATATTGGCATCTTTCAAGAATGCGAGTAGTGTCTCTTCCTGTGCTGAGTTGTTCGATAGTGTGTCCCGAATCGAGGAGGGCAGATTATGGAGTCGCCGCAGGTCTTCGAGTTCCCGGCAGTTAAGGAGTAGGTGCTCTACCGTGATTCTTGTATTGCAGGTCGGGCACATTGGGGGATCGACGCGGGTGATGGTGTGGGTGTGGGTGATCTTCGTGTGTCCTACCCGTAGGCGCGACAGTGCTCTTGGTTCCCTCCGGTTTTCGCGGTCTGTCCACTTCGCGAGATCTTTTTTAACCTTCTGTGGGTAGCCTCGTAGATTCCTCCAGTGGGCGATAAAGTGCTCGGAGACTTTTGCCTTGAATTCCCTAATAACACAGAGAACAGACATCCATGATCGAACAAAAATATTTAAAAAACGTGTGTAAACATTTGAATTAATATACGAAAAACACTAGCGCCGCCACACCAACCTATCCCAACTATCCGTCAAATCGATTCCGGAACCGGTTCAAAATCCTGGATGGATTCAGCATGGAATCTAGCTCAAAGAAAATAACCGATTCCGACTCTATCGGTTGACGCATTTGAGCTGGAATTCATGCTGGAAGTCCGAATCGGTTCCGGACAAGTTTGACTGGGTATAGGAATAACCGCTGTCATTTCTGTCGCACTCAGCCACAAAAAAAAACATGACGACAGTAGCGCACCTGGTTTAGATATCCAAACTACCTTCGAAACCGTTAGAGATTTTACACAAGTTGAATGCTGAAGTTGGACGTCTGTTCTCTGTGCTAATAACATCAGACGATGGAACCTCTTTGGAAAACAGAGCGAGTGAATGGCGGCCGAGTGCGGCCAAACGGTCAGCCTCTTCGTTACCGCGAATTCCACTGTGCCCGGGAACCCAGCATATGGAATCAGGAATCAGAATATATTGGCTCAAATGGCACGTTCCCCGTACATAGTCGGGGATTTGTGCCTTGCCGTGTGTTTTCATCATTTCCTGAGTGGAAGGAAAGGACAAGGAGGAGTGGGGAAGTAGAATTGGAAGGGTGGGAAAAATAACAGCACAAAACAAAAATAAACAACAGGTAAGTTAAACTCACAAGTAGTTCAACTTGCCTGCGAATAATCCTAAAGCTCTTTACCACATTGGATAAGAAACTTTAGTATGTCTCTGAGTTTCAGTCGACCAAACATGGTTTCGTCTATATAAGGACGGCTGAAGACTCGAAATCGCAATTGCGCTACCGCTGGACAGTTGCATATCAGATGATATGAGGTTCCGTAGTCGGATTCACAAAGATCACATGAAAAAGACTCAGCGCGCTGAATAGTTGCCATGTGATAATTGAGTTTGCAGTGGCCGGTTAAAGCCCTGGTCAGCATGCCGCAGTGGAGCTTCGAAAAATGTAAGAGATTTTTCGAAACCACTGGGCATGGTTGTTCTAGAAACGCCTTTGTTTGGCGACACGTTTGTAGATTTCTCCAATAATTGCGGTGCTCGGACAAAGCCCAGGACCGTATTTTTTCCCTTATCCAACTTGTCGAAATTGGCAGGGCGGGCTCAGGACCAACGAAGTCAATCGCTGAACCTGCCCTGGCCAATTCGTCAGCCCATTCATTTCCAGTAATACCGCAATGTCCGGGCACCCAGACAAGGTAGATAGTGTTGACAATGCTTAGTTCTTCGATTTGGGTTCGGCACGCGATCACTAGCTTGGACCGGGATTTGTCTGAGCTAAGGGCCTTGATTGCAGCCTGACTATCGGAGCAGAAGTTTATAACTCTGCCGGACAAACTCAGTTGAAGGGCCGATTGCACCCCGCACATAATCGCAAAGATTTCTGCTTGGAATACAGTACAATATCTACCTAGTGAGTGAGATTGTTCCAATCTCATTTCACGACAGTAGACACCAGCACCAGCACGTCCCTCCATCAGAGAACCGTCAGTGTAACAGACTACTTGCGTTTGTTGTTGTCTTTCCATAAAGCCAGACAACCACTCCTCTCGAGAGGGAATCTTCACATGGAATGTCCTGTAAGGAAAACTACAAGTGAGTGTAATATCGCTGGGAGCAAGAATATCTTCACCCCATGTAACCATTTGTGACCACAATCGTATATGACTGGTAGCAAGATCAACATGATTACTGTTCCAAAGCCCAGTAACCTGCAGTCTGTATGCACATGATAGTGCTTCTTGTTTTAAGTGTATGTGTAATGGTTTGATATTTAGAAGTGCCTCAAGAGCAGCAGTCGGAGTCGTGGTGAAAGCACCAGTCAACGCCATGAGCGCCATTCTTTGCAGATGGTTTAGCTTTGACTGGACTGTCACCACCTCTCCCCTCTGCCACCACACAAGGCATCCGTATGACAGTATTGGACGTACAATTGTCGTGTAAATCCAATAGATGTATTTAGGTTTGAGACCCCAGGTCTTTCCAAAAGTTCGTCTGCACTGCCCGAAGGCCATGCACGCTTTCTTGACTCTGAACTCAATGTGAGCAGACCAATTCAGTTTGGAATCCAATATGACTCCAACGTATTTGACTTGATCCGCACACAGTAGCTCAGAATCAAAGAACTGCAAGGGACGAACCCCGGTTGTTATTCGCTTCTTCGTGAAAAGAACCATTGAAGTTTTGCTTGGGTTAACTGATAGTTTAACTTGTCGACACCACTGTTCGACAGCTCTTAATGCCTGTTGCATCAAGTCAAAGATTGTTCCGATGCAAAATCCAGTAATTAGTATTTGGTAATCGTCAGCAAACCCGTAGGTTGGAAATCCAAGCTCATTGAGTTTCTTCAACAAGCCGTCAGCTACTAAGTTCCATAACAAAGGTGACAGAACGCCGCCCTGAGGACAACCGCAAATACTCAACTTCCGTATCTCAGCCTGTCGCAGTGACGAGCAAAGCATGCGGTTACTAAGCATTGCGTTTATCCAACCTGAGATACATGCAGGTATCCCATGACCGCGCGTCGCTTCCAGAATAGACTGGAAGGACACATTGTCAAAAGCACCCTCAATATCTAGGAATACACCCAAGCTAGATTGCTTGAGCGAGAAGGCTTTCTCAATGTTGTAAACAACATCGTGAAGCAGAGTGATCGTGGATTTCCCACACTGATATGCATGTTGCATTTTGTGCAGTGGATATTCAACTAAACTAACGTTCCTGATGTGATGATCGATTATCCGTTCCAAAGCTTTCAGAAGAAAAGAACTTAAGCTGATTGGCCTAAAACTCTTGGCTTCTTCATAGCTTGAGCGCCCCCCTTTGGGAATAAATCTAACAGTTATTTCTCGCCATGCTTTCGGGATATACCCGGTAGCAAGACTGGAAAGCAAAATCTTTTTCAAGACATGTTTAAGAATATCAAATCCCTTTTGCAGTAGCACGGGAAGTATCCCATCTTTTCCGGGTGATTTGTATGGAGCAAAGCTGTCAACTGCCCACTTGACCGATTCAGTGGAAACCAATGTGCGTGCTAACGCCCACGAGTCCGAATCACCAGAATGAGATCTGTGAACGTTGATCAACTCCGGATCGATACAGCCTGGAAAGTGTGTGTCGAAGAGACAATTAAGAACATCTTTTTCGTCCGTCACATAAACACCATCTCTGGTTTTCAAGGAGTTCATCTGAAAATCATTCGATTTGGAGAGAATTTTATTTAATCTGCTAGCCTCGTTCAGACTAGAGACATTAGTGCATAGGCTTTGCCAGCCAGCCCGTTCTGCAGATCTAAGACATTTCTTATATGCACTACGAGCTGACCTGAAAGCCCTGGAGTCATCACGCTGACGCCGATTCCAAGCTCTTCTCATAACTTTCTTCATTCTTTCAAGCTCAGCCCTCCACCAAGGGGTTCCCCTAGTCGATTTAACAGTACGAAGTGGACAAGCTTCTTCGTAGGATGCTAATATGAATGAGTTTGTCGTATCCACGACGTCATCTAAGTCGTCTAGTTGACTAATTGTTGGAAAATATCCATGAAATTTAGTCGCCAAGTTTTCCAAAAAGAGGTCCCAGTTTGTAGATTTAGGATTACGATAGGTCACCACATTGAAGGTGACATCAAAATGCTCGAAAAATATATATTTATGATCGGATAGAGACGGTTCAGTTTCATTTGGAACCTGCCAATTTCCCAGTTCATGCAAAATTCTATCAGAGCAAAGTGTTATGTCTAACACCTCCTCCCTCCCAGACCTCGCAAAAGTTGGTCGGTTTCCCACATTCAGAATATGGAGATTTGTACTACTTATGTACTCCATCAGTTCAGAGCCTCTCAGATTGATGTCTGAGCTGCCCCAAATGATGTGATGAGCATTCGCATCACTGCCGATAATGAGCGGAAGCCCATTTCTGCTACAATATGATACAATGCTTTTGAAATCATCAGAAGGAGATGATTCGTTATGCGGTAGGTATGCTGAACAATATATATATTTTTTGTCTACGTTTTCGACAGTCAATGTAACTGTGACAACACAGATATCGCGAGTTGTGAGCTCCGATATGAGACACGCGTCAATAGCCTTATTTGCAAGAATGCAAGCACGAGGCATTTCACGTGGGTTAGTCATGCCTGTCTTGTTGTAAGCAATGAAGGCAGTGTTAAGTAACTTTCCAAAATAGAAGTTTCCTTTATGGAAATACGGTTCTTGAACCAATGCTATGGAAGCTTTACCTTCCTGCATGAGTCGAGATAAATTCATAGTTGCTGTACGTTTATGTTGGAGATTGACTTGTGCTATTCTAACCATTTTTGATTAGAGAACTGTACATTTCATCTCCAACACAAATTGCACAACAACTAGAGGACACCAAGCGAGTTGGGATGTTAACGCATTTAGCGAGCCATATCAGGTTTAAATGGGACATGATCATTTGATTCCCACGATTTGCGAAGAAAATAATGGTCCACTGTGTCAGAGATTCACATAACACAGCAAGGGCAAAACCCAAAATGCTCCGTGCGCGACTGGCATATTTTAGACCCTCCAATCATTAAGTCCTCGGCACGGAACTACACCTTGACTTAGGGTCTCCTACTTTCAGTCGCCTCCTACGACATGGCAGCAGGACTCCAGTGGCTCAATTCTAGGCCGGATACCACACGGCCTCTGGGCAGGTTCATCTGTACACATCGAAATTTGATAATCGAAACTCAACAAAACTTCACCGAAGTACCATCAGCCGAGAGTCTCTGCAAACCCCCAGCCAACAAAAATTCGGCAAAATTAAGTGGATCATCGGTGAAAAAAATCGGTGTGTAGAGTGAACGTTCCGCTGCGTAATGCAGCATACTGGGGAGTTCGCCCGACTTTTCCCAGGCTCCGTTCGCCATTGAGAATGTTTTAAACCCCCTCAACAATTTTACCCATAGCACGGGTCGCATGACACTATGGAATTGGGGTTCCCTGTTTGGTAGATTTTTACCACTGAAACAGGTAGTCCGTAGTGTTATTCTTAGCCGGTTGAAACAACCACTACCGACACTACACGGCTTATCTAGGCTGTTCGGTGAAAGAAGCTGACATTGAAGAACAGCTTCCATATTTAGATGGGCGAACAGCCGCAGAAGGAAGGAAGGAAGGAAGGATAACGGGAGGAGAGGGATTTGGGCTAAGCGCTTATTTAAAGGCGGCGCTGACTCGCCTTGTCAGGGCTGCTTTAGGGCATGTGGTATTTAGGCCTAGGACGTATAGGGCCCACTACCTCGTCCTACCACACCCGCAGTCAGCCCCCGCTGCTGGTTCGGGTCGCGAATCACAACTAGTTGCTATCGCGATTAAGCATTATCCACCACCTATGACCCGCCCGGTTGCTTGCAGCTCAGCTTCCCACGTAGCGTTCCTCCACCACCACGGGGCCCGGGAAGAGCGAGTGAATGGCGGCCGAGTGCGGCCAAACGGTCAGCCTCTTCGTTACCGCGAATTCCACTGTGCCCGGGAACCCAGCATATGGTAGTAAACGGGTCGCAGGATTGCTCTATGGCTTGAACGTAGGTGTGCTTGGACTCCCCCGATTCCAGTGCTTTGATGACAGAGAGGGAATCGGAGAAAATCACAGCCGGAGTATCTTCAGGTTTCTTGGTTATGGCTATGGCGATGGCGGCTGCTTCTGCGGAGAATACTGAGCAAACAGAGTGTAGACGAAGGGTGAGGCCCTCTCCAATTCCGCTCACACCCGACCCCACGCCCTCGCTAAGTTTCGAGCCATCAGTGTAAATGTGCAGATGATTAGGGTATTTGCGTTCAACCATTAGAAGGAATTTAGCTTTGACAGAACTGGGAGGATCGTCTGCTCTGGCGGATTCAGACAGGCTGCAGTCTAGGTTTGGGCCACGCTCATGCAAGGCGCGGTTGCGAACCCGATGCAGCTGTGCGATTGTAGGGAGAGGGGTATTGGTATATGTGGTATAGATGTCCTTGGCTGTCTGTAGAAGGTGACATCCATCACCAGATGTTTTCTCTAAGAATCCAACGGCTCGTTTCAGGACAGCTACCGCCAGTGCCCATCGACAGCGAAGTACTCCGGTTTCGACGCAGGCGGCTTCGGCAGGGGTGCTGAGCAGTAGATTCGAAGCCAGTCTGACTGCTCCGTGATACAACGGTGACAAGATATCTACTAATCCCTCCCAATTGAGACTGGTTATCTCGAGGCCGTAGAACAGGCGACTATGGATGAGGGCTTGGCTGATATTTAGTGCGGTTCGCCTATTCCACTTTGGGTGACGCGAGCTGATGGTGCGAATTAGTCGTTTTCTACTTTCGCAGTCCTTTTTCACCTGCCGGAAGTGCGGGAGAAAAGTCATCTTCCGGTCGATAGTCACACCAAGAATTTTAGGTTCCTACCGGAAAGGAATTACGGTTCCGGCAAGTTTGACTGGCCTGCCGGTGGCTACATGTTGGGAATTGCAGCAGTGCGCAATAGCGCATTTTGTGGCTGAGATACTGAAACCGACTGAGTCAGCCCACCGGCCGACAGCATTCACGGCTGCCTGTAGCTTCAGTCTTGTGCGACCAATTGTTTTTCCGATAGCAATAAGTATTATAACGTCGGCGTAGACAAACACGTATATACCTTTCGGAAGCGAGGCAAAAAGGGAATTCATGCTGACCAAGAATAGTGTGACTGTCAAAGCCGACCCTTGGGGACGCCGTTAGCTTCTCGAAACAGGTTCGATTGCTTACCTCCAATGCCCACCCTGAAACTTCGGTCACTGAGGTACTGCTTGAGGAAGCAGCCAAGGTTTCCGCTAACACCCCATTGGTGCAGCTGGCGAAGTACTCCTTCACGCCATACCGTGTTGTATGCCTTGGCGAGATCAAGGATGGCAATGTCCGCATGCAGGTCGTTGGCTATGGCGTCACTTACTGTTTCACCGAGGCAGCCTAGATGAATTCCTGTGCCGAGTCCCTTACGGAATGCGAACTGTCGATGGTCGAGAAGCTCCTGTTCCTCGAGGAATGTTATCAGGCGTCTGTTTACCATTCTTTCCATCGTCTTCCCAATACAGGGGAGAAGGCTGATCGGTCGGAAGTCGTTCGGGCTCCAGGTTCCCTGGCATTTCTTCGGAATGGGAATCGTGAGAGCGGTTCTCCAGCTGTCTGAGAAGGATCCGCCTTCCCATATCCTGTTGAATCCGTTTAGGAGTGCTCGCTTGCCAACTGGGGGTAAATGCCTCAACAGGGGATAACCAACGTTGTCGAGTCCCGCTGAGTTGCCCTTTGCAGCACTCAGTGCAGTGGCCAGTTCTACTCTTGAGAAAGGTTTGTTGTAATCCTGGCTATCGTCTGGACTTAATGTTGTAGGGGTGGCTTCTATTGTCCTCTTCGTTCTCAGGAAGGCAGGTGGGAGGGAGGAGTCCCCAGAAAGAAGGGCGAAGTGTTGACCGATTGCATTAGCAATTACAGAGGGCTCAACTGTAGTGGTACCGTTAACCGTTAGTCCGAAGCCGTTTTGCCTTCTTTTGCTGCTTAGGGCATTGACCCTTCTCCACAGATCCACAGTCGACGAATCGGAGCTGATCCCGTCTGGGAAAGATGCCCAGCTGGCCTCCTTGGCTTTCTCGATGGCCCACCTGGCCTGGTTCCTGAGGCGACGAAAATCCGCTGATCTCTCATCCCATCGATGATGGTCAAGGGGGGTATATTTAAGATATCGAAGGGCTTTTCGTCGTTCTTTGATTGCCCTCGCTACTTCTGGGTTCCACCAATGAACCGCTCGTTTTGGTGGTGCTTCGCTGGATCGGGGAATGCATGGTTTTGCAGCCTGTGTCATTACCTTTACAAGCTCGTCTGGTGAATAATCCCGTTCTCGATCCAGTGCATCCGATACGTTATCTTCGTAGGTGAGCCACTCCGCCCGATCATAGAGCCAACGACGACGCCGCGACGTAGAGGGGGGGCATCCGGTCATAGGAGGCTACGATTGGGAAGTGATCGCTGTTTCCAATGGAGCTAGAACATAAGGCGGATGTGGATCGGCCCCGGAGGAAGGTGATACTACCGTCATTTAACGTTACCGCGTTGCTCTCTTCAATGGCCTCGATGATGGCATTACCGCGATGGCAACACCTTTTGGAATCCCACGTTGTGTGATGGGCGTTAAAGTCACCCATTAATAGGAAGGGGGTATGTAGTTGCTTGAAGAGATTCCGCAATTCATTTCCCACGTTACTGACTTCCTGAGGGATGTAAATAGACGCTACTGTACAACTTATGGGAAAGTTGATTTTTCTTCCCACTACAATGAGGTCGGTGTCAAATTTTACCGGCTCAGACGGCAGGTCAGCTCTGGTTCCTAGACCGACAAGATCAAGATCAAGTTAAAATAAAATATTTCTGTGTTTACTACTGTCGGAGGTTTACAGGTAAGGTTGTTCAGTATGCAGTCTTTTAAGTAATGTGTACAGATTTTTTCTTTTGCTTTTCTACGTTTCTTCATGGTTTTTTTTGTCTTCCTCAGGGATTGTTATAAATGATCGTTTCACACGTTATCAAAAATTATGGAGCTATGCAATCACTAACCTATATTTTTGCCTAAAACATATTAATTCATAACTCATCTTCAACACTACACTATCTGTGAACAACTTACCCATCAACCACCATAACAACATTAACCGATAATGTAGTTTTGAAGATGAGTTATAAATTTATATGATTTAAAATACTTAAAATATAAATTATAAATACAGGTTAGTGACCGACATAGCATCATCCTTCTAATAACACAAACAACATTTTAAAATAATGCGAATTGCGGTAACCAGATGTACCACAGAGACCAACGAAAAGAACCTGTTTCGATCGTACTAATAGCACTGAGCAGTCTTCCCAACTACTCATGCGTCCGCAAATGCGACAGAGAGATCGCAGCAAACAGTTTTGTGCTGCATGTTTTTTCCAAGAGCAGGAGAGGTATCACAAAAGACGAGAATTTTTTTGAGCGCGACCATATAGCAAGCACATAGAAATTTAATGTACGTACAGTTATATTTTTCGCATCGCATTGGACCTAGAGCGCGGTTCGAGCGAATTTGCCTCATAAGACAGCGCATGAGACGGTACTTCGCGACGAGCTCGTGCTTGTCTCCTAAGATTTGTACCAGTGTGCTGCGATGATTTGTTTCTATGCACTCATGGCAGAATACACATTTCTTTTGCTAGGCGTATTTTAGGGGCCGTACACCAATTATTTAAGGTTGAACAGAGAATGGGCAAAACCGAAAACGAAAAAAACAGTTTTCTTCCATACCGTGTGTTAGATCTTCATAAAAATTAATCAGCAGTATACTGCAACAACATTCTACATAAGCTGATTGATTTTTATGAATTTTTATTTTACACAAGGTGTGGAAAAAACTGCTTTTTTTGTTTTCGATTTCTGCCCATTTTCTGTCCAACCTTAAAGGAACATTCTTACAAAACATTATCTTTGTGGAACGCGGGGGAGTGACCTTTCTTACATCGTCACTGTTGTGCTATCTTATGACAAGCGACATTTAGCACATTTCGAGAAAAACGATTTTTAAAGTTTGAGATTGAATATCTTGAAACTTATAAATGGTATAAACAATCCAAAGAAGACAATTGATGTTTCTATCTATTCTGCATTAATCTCTCAAATATTACGAAGATCGGTTGACTATATTGCGAGTTTTTACTATGAATGTAAACAAAAGTCGCACTCACACTTGTCATAGGCGTGTATTGATGACAAAATTTGTATGACGTGTCATAATCGTGCATGGAAAATTTTCCATAGAAAAAAATCATCACTTTTTAACTTTTATTCATATTTTTGAGTTCATATGGTCTATAAACATTCGGTGAAATGCATTTTAAAGGAAATGAGTCAGGGAATCTAGAAAAAATTGTTATTCTTGATTACAGTGTTGCCAAATATCTTTTATTTCCAGTTCAAAACTAAAACTGTGTTTTTCTCACAACTCGTATAATTTTCTTTCGAAAATGTTTATGCCATTGGGTTCCTCAGACATTTTCACACATAAAACCGTCTAAAACTTCAATATAACTTGAGTCAATCCCTAGATATAGTGATTTGAAGCAAAAAACTCACAATTTCTCATCATGTTTCTAGCTATATCTAGGTAACCAAGTAGAATTTCTAAATTCTGAAAACGCCACTTTGTAGAGATTTTTCAAACAAGTAATGTGGCATATCTAACTCAGTTTACCGCAAAATGGCGTTTGTCATAGGATAGCACAACAGCGACGACATGACATTATATATCTAGTATATAAAATACAATTGTGTAAACAATTAATAACAATTATATTGTCTGAATTGTACCACAAAGATGTAGCTAGAAAAAAAGCAAATTTCATGGTAAATTATCGTTAAGCAAGAACAGTTAAATTTAAGAACGTCAGAACTTGAATTTTAGCATTTCGCAGCGCAGTGTCCTGTTTAGAGGCTCGAGTCACAGTACGTCCTACATGTAGTGAAATGTAGGAACCCTTCGTAATATCATGAAGCAATGTATTGTCAATTTTATCCGAGTTATTTGTGTCTCCACTTTGCCCGATCAGACAATCGGTCCACTGGTTCCTAGCCATCAATGGATTCACTTTTTCCAACTTTTTTCGTTGTTTATTTTCATTCCAATTTCGTAAGTTAGAATAAAAATTAAAACTTTAAGGATATGTTCGGTCCGTCGGTTGTCTTCTAGATTGAATATTTTCAGTTTGTAAATAAAGAATCAAATTGAGGTTCAATTACTTCGGGGGTCCTAATGAAACGTGTTTAATGCATGTTTAACCCTCAAAAAGGCAAGGGGTTTCAATGAACTTGTAATTTGAAATACAAATGATCGAGCGTCTTCAGGCTTTTGATTCTCTCACTGATAAAACAACAAATCAAAGGCTTTTGCGAACTTGATGAGCTTTGTGTCGACGGTGAAACACTTGAAATAAAAAAAATATCATGCTTAATTAGCCTAATCATCATTAGTTCAATGTTATCTGCTTGCTAACTCATTTTGTCATGCGGAAGTGGATGTGTAATGAGGGCGAAAATCCCAAAATCCCGGAAAGCGGCGACACAGTGGCTACGCAATTACCGTTAACGGGTGCACGACGCTCGATCCCACAACTATCCGTAACGAGCTAGGCAGGCACTTCGCCTCCTTGTCTGCAGACGCCGCTCTCCCACCTGCGTTCCTACGCATCAAGCAAAGGGCTGAGAGTAGCCTCGTCCTCTTCGAACCCGATTCAGGGCAAGTGTACAACCGGCCTTTCACCGGAAGTGAACTGCTTGCGGCATTGGAATCGGTACAAGGTAAGTCTGCCGGACTGGATGATGTTGGCTATCCCCTACTGCAACATTCCCCGCCGGTAGTCAAGCGGGCGATATTAGACAGCATTAACCGCATTTGGAGTGGTGAACCGATGCCCGGCTCATGGAAGGAAGCTCTAGTAATTCCTGTCCCAAAGCGATGCCAGGGGACCAGAACGTCGGATGACTTCCGCCCAATCAGCCTGCTCCCCTACCTTGCTAAGAAGGTGGAGCGAATGGTTAACAGACTGCTGATGGACCTACTGGAGGAGCGTAAACTCCTGTATCAACGGCAGTTTGCGTTCCGACGTGAAGCAGGAACAGGTGCCTATCTCGCCAGCTTTGGAGAGGTGGTGCGTCAATCCGTAACTGATGGCCTGCACGCCGATATCGCCATACTCGACGTGGCGAAGGCTTATAATACCGTGTGGCGTCACGGAGTACTGCCAACTGGAGAATCACTGGAAACATGGGCCACTTCTTGAGCGACTACCTATCTAACCGCGCTTTTCGGGTGGGAATCGGAAGTGCCCAATCCGACACCTTTCCGGAGGACAACGGGGTTCCCCAGGGATCAGTCCTCGCCGTCACACTGTTCCTGGTATCCATGAACTCCTTATTCGCCAACCTACCGGCGGGGATCTACGTGTTCGTGTACGCTGATGACATCGTGCTGGTCGCGACGGGAAGGACACCCAGGCACTCATCCACAGCAAGATATTTTACGGTGTGGAGCTGACGTCCTGTAATATGGCAGGCTTTATCAACATTTAAAGCCCTCTATATCACGGGCCAATCCGCGCTGCTTCTGGCTTGCTCCCCAGCACGCCTGCTGAAGCGGCCTGCGTGGAGGCCGGGACCCTACCCCTTCGTTGGGCAGCTGCACTCACCATCGTCAGAAGAGTACTGGGATCAGCGAGATTCATCGCGAATATACAGACGCCGACCTGCCACCAATCGCCCGTCTACACCGAGTTCGTGACCGGGCCTGGCACGACCGAGGACCCAATCTTGACACAAGCTTGTCAATAAAGCTGAGGGCCGGCGCTGCCAGTAGTGAGGCCAGGGCCAAATATAACCGACTGATGGCTACAAAGTATAAAAATCACGTGCGGATATTCACCGATGGTTCCAAGAGCGGTGATGAGGTTGGAATAGGAGTAAGCGGAATAGGGGAAGGACTCTTCTTTCGCCTACCGCCATGCTCGGTGTTTTCTGCCGAAGCGTCGGCATGCCTTGGTACAGAAACCGGAAGATAGACCCGTCGTTGTACTGTCTGACTCTCTGGCGGTCATATCCACCCTCGAGTCGGGGAAATTCCGCCACCCCTTCATCCAGGCCATCGAGGCCGAGTATGACCCACTCACCACAATTTGTTGGGTCCCCGATCACTGCAGCATCGACGGTAATGAAAAGGCTGATCGTCTGGCGGCCACACACTAGCCGACGTCTCACTCGACTCGTCCCGACCACAGATATTTTGGGCCAGCTGAAGTCAGGGATTAACGAAGCCTTCGTACGCCACTAGCGTGGCATCACCGGACACCTTCAGCGAATCAAAGGCTCACCCGACCGCTGGACAGACCGGACTGATAGGAGGGAACAACGAGTACTGTCGCGGCTCAGATTAGGGCATACGAAGGTCTTTCATGCTCACGCCGTATCGCGTGTTCCCCCACCAACATGCGTTACATGTGGTACCCGAACCACTGTGGAACACTTTCTAGTGAACTGTCCAGAGTTAGCCGACCTACCGCTCTCCATTAGAGAGATCCTTGCAAACGACACCGCCCGAGAAGAAATGTTACTGGCCTTTCTGAAGGACGCGGGATTACTCGACCAGCTGTAAAGGTGTCACTTGTGCTACGAACCATGAACAATATTAAAATTATAATGTTATGTTATTATCGAAATTTCAAAGGCGAATGATCATTGGGTTAAAGCCTTTCAATAAACCACCTTACCTTACCGGGGGATCAGAAAAATATTTTACGAACCCGTAGTCTGGATGTGAACGTTGAAAATTACTCTTTTTAGCTTAGAAGTTTTTTTAGATTCCCGTAGTATGCCCATCCCTAGCAAGTAAATTTTCATCATCTTTGGATTAACATGATATTTTTTCCAAGGTCACAAGAGAACTTGCTGACCGATCCACTGTTTCAACCTTTAGAGATTTTTAAAGAAATGAAAAAATGTCACCTTTAGATTTTTCCGTATTTTGCGCATAAAAATTGACCATCAATTTACAACGATTTTCTTTTGACAACTCCACTTTCCGAACTAAACGAGGTTCGTGTACCGATGAATGAAAATCCAAAACAAACCGGGTGCCATGTAAGCGAAACGACGTGTGGTTTTCTAGCATTGCCAGAAAATTAACCAGGTGCCAACCTGAACATTGTGCAGATATTGAAATTTTCAAATTGAAAGCACGTTATGGAAATTAATTTGTTAAACCACACCAGTACAAACTGGTGTTCATCTCCATTTCACATCCAAATCGCATGAGACGAGCGCGCCGCGCTAGAGATGCGATGGGAATACATGAAACTCCCGCTTGGCCTAATGCGATGAGAACGTGAAAAATGCGACACATCAGATTATTTTGCGAGGGTGCATATGCGGTGCGTATTCTCATGAGAAAAGAAAAAGCACATAGCATGCGCTGGGCCATTCTTGTGAGCATGAGAGTAAAAATATCGCGCGCAAAAAAATATAGCGCGCGTGCATCATGTCTGGCACTGAGTACTGACATACAAGTAATGTTTTCAATGTATGTAAGACATAAAATCGTCGTTTTGAAATACCACCAGCATGTAGCAACTTGCCACTAGCGGCCGCTACGATCTGCCAGCAAACGCTATATGGGCGTTGTGTGCAAACTTAAATACAATGGTTCATGCATGCGAAACTGTATGCGATGGTGATTTTCAACGTATTTTCATTTAAATGTTCACATAGGTTTTTCACGAACGTTTGTTCTAGTCTGTTATCTGTGCTAATAGCAGTTTCCGGATCGAGACGTTCATCTTTTCTTTTTCTCTGAATTCGGTGTACATGTACATAATCGGGGAAGTGGGCGTAGCATATTGGTAAATCGATTGCCTTGTACGCAGCGCACCTGGGTTCGAGTCCCGACCCCGCACATAGGGTTAGAAATTTTTCCTAAGAGATTTTTCTAACCCGAAGAGGCGAATGACCTTAAGGTTAAAACCTCTATAATTGAAATAAAAAAAAATGTACATAATCGGTATTTTAGAGCCATAAATGGGTCAGTTTTGAAAGCAAAACCATAAATGGGTAAGCATGTAAGCGAATAATTCCTTCCATTATACCGATAGAATGTTTCATTGGGATAAACTGCCTACTATCGTCAATCAGTCCTATAAAGATAGGAAACGCCATAGAAAACGGAACAAATATGCGATCATGGGCAGTAAATTAGAGTAAGATTTTATGTGCAATTTAATGCACTATCTATCCTTTCCAATTCATTTTGCCTTAACAGTGTTGCGGTCAATAAACAGTAAGCTTCTCACGCAGTGCTAAAAACTATTATCACTGAGAACTGACATACAAGTAAATTTTTCAACTTGTGTAAGAAATAAAACTGTCGCTTTGAAATGACAACAGCAAGTAGCAACTTGCCATTGGTCGGCGCTTCGATCGCCCAGCAATCGCTATACGGGACTTGTGTGCAAACTTGGATACAATGGTGATTCACGCATGCGAACCTTTATATGATAGTGATTTTCAACGTATTTTCATTTAAATGTTTACACAGGTTTTTCGGAAAAGTTTGTTCTAGCTTATATGTCTGTTCTCTGTGTCTATTTGTCTATTTTATGCCTTCCGATTTTCAACGCAATTTTCCTTGAATATTTAAAATAGTCCAATTGCATGGAAAAGATAGTCAAGAACAATCTAAATTGGTTGACTTTAAAAGTATCCAAGGCTTGTTTCAAAACAACAAAAATATATCAACATTTTATTTTGCACCGTTAACTGTCCCTGGTAGCAGCGGAATCTAATCATATTAATTGCAATAACTATAGATATAAGGATAATACGTATAAATGGCTGGTTAGCGTTCAAATGAAAGGCAATAATCCCAGTTATAAACCTTGTTTGATTCTGTGAGCAAACAGAACTTCTTATAGACATACGCGTTTGACATTTTGCGAATCGCCAAATATAGTCGTTGGAAACTACATTTGGCTACAGAAACTACATATATTCGGCTACACAAACAGGGCAATACTCTTGCCAGTAATTTCCGCATTATTTCCATATTTTAAAACCAAGTGGAACCACATTTTAAAGCCGTCCGACCGATGTCGCACCGAAAAAGTTTGATTTATGATGCAGTTTTATTGAAACTCGCACGAAGCGTGGTTGTCAAAACGCATGTCCAGCCATTATTGTTGTATTGAAATGCAAATATCAAGCCCCATGCCTAGCAGGCGATTTTATTTCTCCGCCCGCCACACTCCGGCCATCATCGTTCGAATGATTGATTCGGCCGGTTGCCATCAGGAAAACACTCGGGTAAATATTGCTGAAAGTACTTTTCTATAATTTATCGCTTCCATAACCCATTACCACAGGGGGTGACGTGCTTGGCGAATTCACGGTCAAATCCACAAGTGTTTACGATGGCAGCTTTGAGTTGTGGGCCCAGGAACCCATGTTTAAAAGAATTACATTCCTAGTTCGAGTCCAGTACCACAGATCCAGTTTGGATGAACGACTCCCTACACTAAACCATTACGGACGGCATCGGTCAAATTTTGATATCGCACGGAACGGAATCAAACTCGCAAATTGAAACACTCTCTTCACTTCGAATGACCGCTGATGGTTTCGCGCAAAATTCTAAATAAAGTTCGCACATAAAATCACGTTTCGGCAATTTGAATTGCTAAATCATTACCTACGATTATATAAACAGAGCAGCTCCAACATTAGCGCCCCCAGTTCCAACGAATGACCAACTCATATGTTTCGGGTTAGTTGAATGAGTGAGGGTCATATACCGGTCGCCGGTCGGTACGCTTGTGTATTTGGAGTACCGAACCGTCCACACGCTAGGAGCGCGAAAAACCGACTGGCCTCCACGGGATGAAATATTATGGAAGTGTGTCGTTTGCTTTGGCAAAATTAGAATCATTTTTCTTCGCCGACTAGCCTCGGGCGTGCTGTGGGATGATGATGATGATTTTATAGGAAATCCACGCCTGTAATTCGTTTAATTGCGCGGTCCCGCTCTACAAATGGAGAAGACTGTTCCGCTGGTCCGTCTTTGATGGCGTGAAGTAAATGTATCAAGTTCAGCCGAATCGGGTGCTAAAAATAATAGAAACTACCAAACCTACAGCAAATGTCTCATTTTATGTTGAGTGTAGTTTATTTTTTTAAAGACCGTTTGTTTTTATTGTGTGCTAAGATTTTGCCCGGAAGCGAAAGCTGTTAAGACTTTTTTCATTTTTTCTAATCGTGGTATGAAAAGTTATTTTAACACTAAATGCTAGCTAATGAGCCCTTTCACATTAAAGGATGAGTCGATGATTTTTGCGACACTTTCCAATTTGCAAGACTGAGCTTGCCTAGTCGTAGTTTTCCGTTCTAAGTTTATAACTGATTCACTCTGGAATACCTATCCGTCTTTCAATTTCATTGCTTTCGTTTCTCATAGTCTTAAATTTGCCGAAAATAGTCAACAAAATCGATAAAGCATTATATCCCTTTATATATTATATACATATTCTAAGTTCCTATTTGAATTTACCTCCAAAATAAGCGAAATACCGGCCATGAATAAAAATAAGTACCGTTATTTTCGGTGCTATGCGAAAGTTTTGAAATAAAATATATGCAATCTAGAGATAAAACTTAGGGAAGATAAAAGTCAAATGACATAAGTAGAATTACGCAGTATAGGCAGGGTCGTAGCGTGGTCTTCAGGCGCCCTTGGCGAAGTCTCAAATTTGCGCCCCTTTGATTTTTACTTAGGCTTTGTTTAGTGTGGGCATAGCAGTGACAAACTTATCGTGACTTATTGTATAACTTTTTCTCATTTATTTTACGAAGCAGATTAGAATTTCAATACTGGAATATTGTAGCATAGTTTGGTCACCTTTCTCAATCACACATGAAGAAAGAATAGAATCAGTACAAAGGCAATTTTTATTGTTTGCGCTTCGCAAAATAGGTTGGACACGATTTCCTCTCCCATCTTATAAAGCTCGCTGTATGCTCATTAACATCCAAACACTAAAAGAGCGCCGAGAATATGCAATGGTTTCATTTCTAAACGATATAATTTCGTGTCGTATTGATTCAGTCGAACTTCTATCTAAACTTAATTTTTATATACCTTCCCGGCAGTTACGAATCCGAAATACATTTATAACAAACAATTATCGTACAAATTATGCCAAGTTTGGACCATTAAATCAGATGATGGCAACTTACAACAAGCACTGCGAAGCTATTGACTTAACAATGACAAAAAGCAAATTAAAAAAATATTTCAATTCTATTCGCTTATAAAGAACATCCTAAAGTAGTGCTATGTAAACCAGATAGTGTTTAGTTTAGTTATTAGTATTTTATGTTTTAAGTGTATACTATATTTTATCGTTGTAACAAAACGGTCTACTCTTGTTTGACGACAATAAATAAATAAATAAATAAATAAATTTCATGTCCTCTTAAGGCTGGCGACCACTGGTAAAGTGCATTTGTTGTAAATTGCAGTATTGTCAACGTTATCAGCATTGTCAGCGAATATGACGCGGTGAATGTGGAATTAGATGTTAGGAAAACAATCCAACTTGTTAATAATGTAAATTACTATGTTTCTAAAAATAGACATTTTTCAAGAATGAACGATTTTACAAAGACAATTGAATACAACAAAAGTTGTATACCATTCCAGTAACACAAACTGGTCTTTCACAATGCGACGCGGTAAACCGAAATGTCCCAGAAAATTTCAGTGAAAGCCAAAACCAACAGAGCCCTTTAGTTTGGTTTAATTTTAAATAAGTTTACTGCAGATTTGTCTGGAATATCTGTCGAATCGATCATCGGGAAAAAAATGCACCGGTCATAGATTACGCTGAATGCTTTTGTTGATGAATGAATTTTATTTCCTCTTAACAGAAGGCATTCGATTCTGCGTGAAACTTCAGTTAACTTGGAACCGAATAAATAGGAGAGTCGTCGAAATTGAATGCTGATCTCGGTAAATTCTGTAAAAGAAATTGAGATTTCGGTTTCGATCGTATCTGACCTTCTTTCGGGTCAAAGATAGTCCTCTTATCCCGGGTCAAAGATAGTCCTCTCAACCCTCCCCCCCCGAGCGTTTTGAATTACTTTTAAAAATTTATTATCTTCCTGTCCAGGAAAAAATATACTGCAAACCGTTTGGACACATAAAATGTCATTTGAGTTCGGTCACTCTAGAAACAAGTCAATGAAGAAGCCAAGGAAGAAACTTTGCGAGGGTGGCTGAAAAGGGATGTATGTCAAGTTGGACGGCTTCTCTGAAGAATCGGTTAACGTTTCGACAAGCTTCTATATTAGCAAAAGTAGTGAGTATATAGCAGATGTCGATCAGTGGGTTAGCAACGCCAGTTAAGGAGGAAAACACAAAGTTGGAGGAAATCGGGATATCGTTGTCTAGAGAACTTTTACCGCGGATGATTATTCCGTTAGAGTGGCAGCGAAATGGATCGCGAAAATAGGCATCGGTATAGGGTGAAATACTGCCGCCAAGAAGTTCTCAGCACCAGCTAGCAGATAAATAGGAACGACTAGCATCAAGAAGGATAAGAAACCCGGCGAAGGTGGTTGTAAACAGATGTAAATCCTTATAGTCGACACCCCCGGATTGGTTCATGTCTCAACAGGGTACGATATTTGCAGCAGATCTGAGCAGGTGAGATATATCGCGAAGGTTTGACAGCAAGTAAGGAAAAGTAGCTATGGATAAAAAACATGACGATTCACACAAAACAAAAAAAGCAAGAACACAATCCTTACTAAAGCAGTAGTTAACCGTTGCCCCGGATGGATGAGGATTACGAGATACAAGAGGTTTAAGTTTAGTCGGTTGGCTTAACGACTACTACAAACCAATCCGAATCCACCATGCGCCAGCAGGCAACGCACAGTAGTCGGAAATGCCAAAAACGTCACTAGAGGCCAAACCATTGAATATATTCATGGGCTATCTTTGGAGGAATTGTTCGTAAGAATATTCCCCACAATCTGATAAAAAATAAATTGAGGCATGGCTTACTATAATTGAACCAGAAAAATTAACTTTTTGTACTGACGAGGTAGAAAGACACCAAGACACCATGTCTTCGACAAAGTTTTAGGAATGCTCATAATGAAGAATTTTGTTGAACAATTTGAGCTTGTAGGACTTAATGTTAATGCTTAATGCTTTATAAAACGTTTTCAAAGGCAAACCCCTTAAATTTAGCTTTTTAATATAGCTTTTTTCGCTGTGACTTTTCGTGCAAAAAATGTTCCAGACAAATGTTGAGGTATTAAAACCACATTATATTGTTGAAGACTACATGTAAAAATTAAATTATTGTTGAAGACTACATGTAAAAATATTGTTGAACACTGAATATAAAAACTGTACCTGAAGTCGGCGGCGCGGCGTACACATCTTGTAAAAATACTGATTCGTTTTAGAGTTATCGAATAATTTTAAATTTTTTTACACGAAGTTCAACTGCGTATAAGAGAGAAAGCTGCAAACCAAAATGGACGTGCAGGCACTATTTTCAATGTCCGGACTACGCATAATAAAGGTAAGAAGGTTTTAAGCTCATTTTGTAATGTTTTTTTACTTGGGTATTTTTACTTACAGTCTTCAACAATATTATGTGGTTTTAATGCTTCCACATTTGTCTGGAGCACGGTTTGCACGAAAAGTCACAGTGGAAATAGTTATTTAAAAAAAAAACTAAATTTGAGGTTGTTGCCATAGAAAACGCTTTACAAATCGATAACATTAAATCCTACAAGTTCAATTAGTTCAACAAAATTCTTTATTACGAGGATTTCTAAAACTTTGTAGAAGGCACCAACTTTGTACCTCGTCAGCATAAAAAGTTTTTTTTTAATTAGATCATAGTAAGCCATGCCTAATTTTAATTTTTAAAAAGGTTGTGGGGAATATTCTTACGAACAATTCGTCCAAAGATACCCTGTGAATATATTCGATGGTTTGGCCTCTAGTGAATTAAGTTCACGTTTTTGGGGTTGCCGACCACTATGCAGCGGTGTCTTTTGATGACTCCTTTTCGATAACAAACATTTACTCAATTTGTTGAGCAGAGTCGTTTGGTTCACTAGACTAGGTCTAGGCCTCTGAAAAATTCTTCAAAGTTTGAGGGTTTCTATACGTTTCTTTTAAAATAAAGTTAAAAAAATCAAACCCTCCCTTAAGAATTTTCTGCGCGCGGGCCTGTGTTGACAGAATAAATTAAATTCTTTCATCAGTTATTAGCTAAGGCCTCTAGCTTTCCATTGGTTTGCTTATTCCCATATATTGTGCAATTGGAGTAATGTTGTGAGCCAAAAACAAAAGTGCTCCGACAACCGAACACATTCCCCTAATCAATTGATTGAAATCGTTGAAGCGAATAGCTGCTTAAAACAAAAGAAAATCAACGTGGCTACAGAGATGGGTGTACCCCATTAGGCATAAATACGTTAGGCATACGGACGTTTGGCATACGTACGTTAGGCATGATGGACGTTAGGCATAAAGACGTTTGGCATAATGGACGTTAGGCATAATATACGTTAGGCATAATATACGTTAGGCATAATATACGTTAGGCATAATGGACGATTGGCATAATGGACGTTAGGCATAAATTATCATATTGAAGTATCCTTTAAGGAAATGACTGTTGGTGGTGACACCCTCGGGTGGTAAGAGCGCAAATGTTTGAAATTTTTTTAATTAATCTGGAAGCTAATAAAACTCGATCACCCTTTTATTCTATTGTATATACTTCAAGAAATAGTTACTCAAATAAATGATGCAGAACGAATGCACATCAAATGAACAAATTGCACATCTCTAAAATATGCTAAATATTCTTGTTTAAAATCAGTCTATTTTGTATTAAGGTATGAATAAAGCACATCAACCCTTTCATGCCCATATTCTACATAAATAACAACGTTTTTAAGCTGCTAAAACTTTTGATTTAGGCAGAATTTACTCACAAAAATAAGGTAGACCAGTAACTGGGACTATTAGAACTTAGAACTGAAGTTATTGCTATTAGTCTGATATAACTTTACTGAAGCAGTACCACTGGAGGTATTGACAGTTGGCGTTGATAAATGACATTTTGATATATCTTCATTATTTTCCATTATTATTGAAAACTGCTAAAGCGTATCTTCGACTATCTTTTCCTAACATATAGAATATTCACAAATTTCTAGGAGAATTGTGTTGAGCACCGGAAGGTAAATATTGAGCAGCTTCCAGCACTACGAAAGAAGCATCTTTCAAAGCGAGTTTTTCGTGTTTTTTGAACCGTATGAACGCTAGAAAAAAGTTGGGCATGCAAGGATTAACTTAGATTAGTTCCTCATGCATGCAAGGCGTAATTGTCCAAGAAGAAAATATATAACCTAGAAGAACTGCCCATAAAAGCATAAGAGTCCCATATGGATTTTTGTCAAAATTGAGTTATCTGTTGGATTGTATTCTGTATCACCGTTGAATAAGAATTCACAAATAAGATTGCCACGTTTGTTTAGAAAATACCGAAAAAATACCAAAACATGGTTGTCCCACCCATAAGGCTCAATGAAAATGTAAATCTTGAACAGCGTTTTTCTCGGCTTGCTGTTTTTCCATATGGGACTCTTATGCTTTTATGGGCAGAGAACAGCTCATGAAAGAAAAAATGATGCATTTTATTATTCATTCAACGAATATACGAATATTGCTTGTTTTATACCGATTATCTCCCATATTCTTGAACACAGTGACTGCATTCTCGAAGCCATCACAAATAGAAATAGGGAAACTCTTTGATGTGAGAGAGTTTATTCCTGTACTGTGATGAGTTACCGAAACGAAAAAGGTATCGTCATTGTTCATTTTTTTTGGCATTTTTGTTAACAACCTATTGAGTCAATTTGTTAAATGTTGTATTGGCATTTAATTAGCAAAGGACCAGAAGGTGAAGTATATTTTTCAATATTAAGAGCCATAGTACTCAAAGGAGAGCAAGGAGTTGAAGGAAGAAAGTTTAGAAAAGAGTGAAAAGGGTCATATGAGCAAGCTTAGAGTTTCCCGGCGACTTAACCCGTTGTCTGCTACCGCAGGAGTCAGGATCTTTTGGCATGAGAAATGCGAATCACCTGAGTATGCTGCATGCCTGTACGAGCGTAAAGTAACATTGTATTTCATGCTGTCGGAACCGATCTTCAACTCCTTGCTCTCCCTCCAGTACTATGGCTCTTAATATTGAAAAAATATACTTCACCTTCCAGTCCCTTGCCAATTAAATGCCGTTACAACAGTCTGTTTATTATTTAGCTTTTTTTTAAATATTTAGATGCAACTGTATTGGTAATACATCTAAAATGCTAAAAATTTGCTTGTATCAAAACTGAAGGGATATTTTCTTCATCTCGGCTACAGAAAAATAGAAAAAAAGCTCTACACTTGTAAGAGTTAATTATCTCGCATGGTATTTTTCATTTTGGAGTCTCTCGGTAGAGTTATGCGAAGGTATGGTATAGCAAAGCGTAATTTTTCCAAACGTGAAAAAAACAAGCGAAATCTCTAACGAAAGCCTTGCGATTATTTTTATATTTTTGTAAATTATGCCTATCGTCCATTATGCCTAATAAACATTATGCCAATCATCCATTATGCCTTACGTATATTATGCCAATCGTCCATTATGCCTAATGTATGTATGCCTAATGTATTTATGCCAAACGTCGCGCACCCTACAGAGATTGCGCGAGATTTTTCTAAAGGTTCAAGACTAACAACCAAATAAAAATATTCATTGTTTATTTACCCACTACACCAGACGCCCCCCATGAAGTCTCGTATCTGATAGCTATAGTCTAGTCTAAGTATATTGATGTAATTTGATCCAGACCAACGACGAGTGGGTGATTTCAGCCTTCGGCCGAGGGTACAAACGGATCTAGCGATGAAAACACTATCGTAAAAATTAACAGTTGATCGTAGATTCAGAAAACATAGGTCTCGCGGTAGCCGGCTGCCCAGAAAAAATCTCAGAACTAAACAAGATTTTTTTTCTTTTTTGAGTAGCCGTGTATTCGAAGACTAACGAACAGCTAGGTAGCAAATTATGCTTTACAAGTTTCATCGATTGCTTGGAGCGAATCCTAGATCTTATACCCTTCAAAAGCTTAAATTCCGTGACACTTATGGAAGAGTCTGATGAGTCATCGTTTTTCCGTTAAGTAGGTGAAGCATCAACACTTCCCGTTTACCCCTTAGATTTATTATAAATGAAATGTAGTAAATTGACTACATGACACGCACTCGCTAATTCTTTAAAATTGTGTGGTTACATTTATTGTATTGAATCATAAGAAAATAAGATAAATGGAGGGATTGAAAAGATTTTCGGACCATCTAATCTATAGAATTTGATACACCAAAATCTCTAGGATATGTCTCACTTTATTTTGGACGTAGTTTATTTATTTAAATGCGTATTTTGCGTGCTTGGTTGTTGCCCGGAAGCAAAAATTTGAAATCTTGTCAAGTGTTATTCGTTTTTCTATTCGTGGTACGAAATGTAAACTTATCTCTAGGTACTAACTAATGAGCTGTTTCCACATTACTGAAAATATAGTAACACAAGTGAAGCATTATGTCCTCGCAAACATTAAACTATCAGAGTAATTAGCCATTCCGGGAACGGGAAAGTTTTGAGGTACTTCGCCAACAAAAAAAAACCATTCCAAAAGTACAAATACGTACTGGCCAACAACTTTATCTCTTCGTCGCCAGAAACGCTTAATCATAGCATCTAACACAAAACACTAAACACCGGTATCATGGCGGCAATTTGGTGTGCCAAGACCATAAACCGAGGTAATCATCTACTCTGTCTAATCACAGTGACTAATCTAACAAATAAAAGATGAAATTCGCCGGTGCCAAAAAAACAGCTGCTCTCACGGCTTGGTTACCAGCCCAGAATCTATTTTGCCCAAAAACGCAAAATAACCCTCCTCTTCCTCAATTAACACACGGGTCAAACGAAGTCATAATCTCGCACAAACAATTAGTCGGCCTAAGTCCTCTCCGCAGACACTTTATTGCGAGCAGTGAGACACTGACTGTGTCATTAACGTGCTCGTTCAAAAACCTATAGGAAATTTGATAGTCCATTCCGTTTTTTCTGCGTCACTACTGTTGTTATCGCGTTGAAGCTAATGAGCACATTGGTTCTCACTACCGCGGACGACCAAGTTCAAGAACATTCCTTTACTCGAGTAAGCAAAAGCCATAGAAGGCATCCAGCAGGGCAAATGCCTTTTCATAAATTCGATTTGTACGGTTGGTGAGCAGGAACATCTGCGCGGAATGTAACAAACAATAAATCTTCACTGATCACCCTAGCGCCAAACAGTCTAGGGAGCAGTTCGAAAGTGCAGCATCTATCAATCAATCAAACCTCGAGAGGCTGATTGACAACCTTATCTGAAAGTGACGAATCCGAAATGAGCTTCGGTTGTACGAGTTGTGCTTGAAAAGCCGATCCCGCATCGGGACCGAATTCATCTCATTAGCACCTCAAAAACAAAACTAGCAACTTCATGTTTCCAATTTCCAAACCACTGGTTCACGTGACGATTAGGGTCAATCATGCGACACCTGGCGTGACAATTTCAAAGCATTACATCGTCGCACGGTAATTGGTGGATGATCGATTGCGACACATTTTCGCGTATTTCGCATTGATTTTGGGACATTCGTAGCAAACCGCCAAGGATATCGCCGACATCTTGCCAATCTATGTCAACGTGAGCTGACCACGAACATCCGATTATCGTCAATTAACTTCATAGATCGGCACACAACTGCTGCCCTTACCAAACAGAGATCGATGTTATTCGCTGATTTCGACAGCTAATATCGCTGCAAGGTAATCTGATATTCACATCCAGTACCTACTACTTCGAACCGACGACGACAGCCAACAGGTCCAGCACATTAAGAGGCCTTCGGAATCTGCGTTTGTGACTGATAGACACCAAACTCCCGTTGACACACCGTGAACTTCCTGGACCTACCTCAGCTCGGCGTTCAGTGCTCTTCGAATTTGCAAACCTCATGCCATTTAACAGCTGAGCCGAAACGAGACCCTGCTTCTCTGTCCCCCCCCCCCTCCCCCTTCTTCATTCAAGTCGTTAAAAGTCAGACCCTCGACACAGTTGGTAGGACAGGTTTTGTGAACTGGCCGCGGCCGCTTCCAACTTCCAAGATCACCCGTGTGATGGAGTGCACATAAAACACATGGGCAAATAATTGCAAAGTTGCTTTTTATGGAAGTTGACCGAAACGCGAGCAACCGAGAGAAACTATGTTGCCAAAAATGAGTTCGGTTTCGAAATGGACAAGGGGCACCGAAATGATCACCCCGTTTCTCGCAGTGCACCGGCATCAGGTTGAATTTGACTTGAGCCGATCAGGTTTAAAGTTGAATAACCAACATAAAACCGTTCCTTCCTTCCTTCCTTTCTTCCATCTTTCATGCTATAGTAGAAGCAGCCTTTTTATGCTATGCTCTGATGTAGTCGATAGTTCTCTTGAATGGAGCGACTACGATCAGGGCAACGGCGACACGTCCTTTCGGGTCGCCTGTAGCCGTGGTGCTGACCAACCTATCACGCACGGCCCATTGCTGAAATTTCGCGTTCGTTCGATTCATAACAATAATTATCATATCTTGTTTTTGTTGTTATTTTTGTCGTTTCTTCTACTCCCAGTTTCCCCTCCCCCAGAGCTGAGATGGTGGTATTGTTGTTCAATCAAACATAAGTTTAATTCTTCCGTTTAGCCTCCTCACCCCGTCGTCGGCCGTCGTATAGCTCGTGCAAAGACCGAGCAAGTTCGTTTCTGTTGCTTGCCGACCAGCTTTGCGTAAAACTGAAATTATCACTTAAGATTCGGGAAATCAAAAGCTATCCTTCTGTGCGGTACTACTCGTAGTTTTTTTTTATGTTTTTGTTGTTTGTTAATGAACAGTGTTGGAAGTTCAAAATAAAAGATCTACCTGAATGACAGGTGTTCGTTGGTTTTTTAATTCCTGAAAGTCACAATTTGATGACGCGTGTAATGTTCAGATTGATAGCATGACATGGCGAGGGAGACCATATACCTTTAATTTGTATTACACACCTGAATTACCACTATTTTGACATCGTTAGCATTGATTTACAGATAAACAATTTCAGCCAGAATAAGACTAATTAAATTAAAGTTCATGTCTAACCGTTTTCGTGGTACTTATTATGATTTATCTAGTACCTGAGTCAAAATTTCGCGAACGGGCCATTGCAAAATCAAATCCCAGGTGTATTAGGCATAAAACATCACCATTTTGAACAAACCGCAACAGACATTTTGATTCATGCAGGTTCGCAGCAATACTACCTATTCACTAGACTGCCCAGAAAAATAATGAATTTTTGAAAACTCAATCGGCCCACCCTTGAGTCGATTCCTAGTTCCACCAGGAGTACTTACTCCATATTTAAAGAAAATTGGATAAGTCTTGCGACCGGACAAACGTGCCTGAAGTTTGCATGGGATTTTTCGATAATTTACATGGAGAAACCCCACTAGATCGCATTTTCATGGTTGTGTATTAGTACTCGATCCCCACGAACTATACTATTTTTTGTGAAATAATGGTTAGGTTTAGCTCAACAGTATGTTTAGAACAATTTTAGTACATAATATGTGTCCACCTGTAACCGCATAGAGGACGCCAACACTAACTTTTCAACGAAAATAGATAGAGTATCGATATGTTCAGAGGAATTACTGAAAAACGGTTGTTCTATAACTTTCTAGAAGACACCTAATTTCTTTCCGTTGAAAAGTTAGTGTTGGCGCCCTCTATGCGGTAACATGTAGAACTAAAATTTATTAACCACAACGTGACTCGTATTATGTGCCAATTTTTTTTTAACATACAATTGAGCTAAACTTAACAATTATTTCACAAAAATGTATAGCTCATGGGAATCGAGTACTAATACACAACCATACGCTGCAAGTCCGCATGCAAAACTGACTCAGACATCACCTCGTGAAAAGTTTAATAACTTCATTTAACAAAGCCGGATTAACTTGCAGTCTTCGACAAATTTGTAGAAAATTAAATTATTTTTCATATTTTCACTTGCAGTGATAATCTGTTACATACAGTGCCCCCTAGCGGTGAAAATGCGAGCTAGTGGGTTTTCTCCATGTAAATTGTCAAAAAATCCCATACGAACTTCAGACACGTTGGTCTGGTAGCTAGACTTGTCCGATTTGCTTCAAATTTAGAGTAAGTGCTCCTGGTGGGACTAGGAATCGACTCAGGAATAAGCCTATGGGGATCATTTTTTTCTCGTCATTCTACTGTGCACGCCTTCAATTCGTTGTTTGAAATGACGACGTTCAGCGTGGAATATTTTAGTTACAAATGGCGAGTCATTTCTTTCGCGGCTGCATGTTGTTAAGTACTAAAAATAGTATGTCTTTTCTTTGAATAACAAAGAAGTCCTTTTTTTCGTGTTGTTATAACCAATTTGTTGGGGCCGGAGTTCCTGGCGTACCAACTTGGTCTAACGTGGAGCGGATTCTTCGTTTCCTTCTGTGGCGGACTGTAAAACCACGGGAGCAGAATGCGACACTATGGCGGACTTAAAACACCAAACCTTTGCTATCGGTTAGCATTTAAACAAACACTTAATTTGTTTGATCTAGTCTTTAATTTGCTGAATTTAAACTAATTTACATGAAACAGTATTTATGTGAATGGTAAAAATGGCGTCCTATTCACCTCGATTGCCAAACTTGAATGTCCCTTTTTTCCTTTCTTCTGGTTTTTATTGGCGCGCCAAACCCAAAACGCGCGCTTGTCATCGGTCGATCAAAGCAAACAGGGCTGCCGGCTTCGTTGTGCTTAATCGGTTACAAAAAAATAAACTGTGGCAGTAGGCTAAGGGTTGCCACAACACACATTAAAAATTTTCTTCAAGCTGACAGGATGTGGCTTGAACACAATTCATGAAAAAATACTTAAAACGAGACTTTTCGGATTGGAAAAATCATGATTAGTCTGAATCTCTCAGCGCCGTCTTAAGACCACTCAGAGCTTGTGGGCACTCTTGGACTGATGGGCCCATATTAATGAACAGGTGTATAACATACATCAAATTGCATAAGAGATCGCTTGTGGTTGCTACTCCGCTATTGATCAGAACCAATTGAGATTGCAAAATGTTCATTGAAGCAATATGCTTGGGAATAACATGATGCGCTACATTGTACAATCTAGATTGATCCCTGCATACTGATCAATACGAACGCAGCCCACGTCCGATTGCAGATCTTCTGGGAAAGGAAGGAATGTTAGTCCGGTACATGTCGCATCGAGAAATCCTCCGCATATCCACATGTTCCACGGGAAGGGGAGAGTTATTAGTAAGTGTGCCAATAGCGTTATCATGTAATAATTGCTCTGGGCAGCCGGCTGCCGAGAATTGGTTGTATTGATATGATTGGCCAAATAAGCTACTTGAACTCCGAATAGCCGACTATGGGGAGCATTGCTTATATTTTAATCAATCGGTAACGTTGACTTTTCTATCACGCGACGAATTTTTCGTGGTTTCTATCGTGTCTGGTTTTACACAGCGATCGTTTGTATAAAATGCGGAATCTTATACCAGCGGTATTTGTGTGTGGCTTAGTTTTTTCTTGTGTCAGGTACTATTCTTGTAGATAGTTGAAATTGCACATGTATAATGGTTTCGTAGTAAGAGAGGCTTTTATTAACATTAAACTACAGCTTGTGCGACCACCCCTGACTGCTACTCCGTTATAGATCTGGACTAGCTGAAGTTGTACAGGGAATCAGTAGATAGTTATGCTTGGGAGTAGCGAAAATTTTTTCAATATGCAACTCCTGGTAATCCAAAAGTATTTATTGATCAGTACCGGCGCCGGCCAGATCGCGAAAGGAAAGAGAAGGAATGTTAGTCCGATACTTGCTTTTGCTAGAGGCCGTATATAGTACTGCGCACTCCAAAAGTATCAAGGGAGGAGAATATTTGTTAGTAAGTATAGAAGTTGGATTCTACTTCTTCATTACCGACGCCAGAGAGGTGACTTCACTATCTGGACTAGATATCGATCCATCAACTCATGGAGCAGGGACCAACGGCTTTACTTCCCTTCCGAAGGAAGACGTGCCCACATATTTTTTCACCTTACAGAAATCTGAACGACCTCGGCTGGGGTTGGACCCAGACCTACTGGAATTAGTGGCGGTCACGCTTACCACTCAACCATCGGCGCCGTCGAAAGTGGAAACTGATTTATTTCCGTAGCAGTAGTATAACAGAATGCCGACTCTAAGCAACAAATAGAATGCTGTTTCTAAGCAATCTCTTGCGCGTGATTCATGTGTTGTTATGATCACTAGGTACTGGTTATGCCAAGTAAGTCCTAATGAAGTATACACACATGAGAAAGTTGACAGTACTATAGTTCTGAGTGAAGGTATAGAATTCAGTTAGTTCAGACATTATTCGTGTAGAAGACAAACCAGCAAAAGGAAAAGCAACAAAAAATCTCGAATAGAAAAAAACCAGAGTAGAAACGACCGTTTTCGCTACAGGGATATGAAAAAATTTCTTCGTGCTGATATGTCTGAGGAAAATCGATACTTGGCCTTCGATCCCTCTCACGAAAGGTCAATTGTCAACCCTCATACATAACTGAAGACATCATTCCACTCAGACAAGACCATGCGTTCTCCTCACGCACACTTAATACCCCGTGGATTAATTCTCCAGTTGATCAAACAAGCACCAAATAAATATAGAAATTAGTCTGCTCAATCCAAAGCCAAATACATAAAATTGCATTGATAAAAATGAAAAAGAATCAATTCAACAAATATATTTGCGTGCATATCTCTTAAATGTCCCCACAAAATGTAATCGGCAGTTAACAGGATGTTGCCTGAATTAAAGCTTGATAATGTGATCTAAGTGGTTACTTACCGTTGTTTAGAGAAGAACAGTGCAATGTCCAAAATCAAAAAGAAGAAGTTGGGCTGGTTGTGGCACACCACTCGAACTTAGTTATTAAGACCAGCAAATTTTTAGTACTTCATAATGGGTTGTTTTCGCGTTCCGCTATTTCTAATTGCATAATTATTTCAAGTAGTTACTATTTTCACCTGTTAAATCTGCAATCTTTTACGATTATTTGTTGTATATAATAACCGATGTTCATTTGAATTATTAAATTTTGGATTTCTTTTCTCTTAGCTCCAAAACTGGGAACATGATATTAAACACAATAACACTGCTAAATTATTTTATTTTATTCTGGAGTGAGCTAATTGAAATAGGAAGTGTATGTGTCAAGGATTTTTTTATTACTCCAATAATGACAATGCATTACTATTGCTGAGATATTAAGCGATGACAACCTAGGCAAAACAAAAAGCAATAAGGGAATAAAATCAATGTTCTTTTTTATGATTCAACTGTTGAAACTATTTATTATATTTTATATTTATTTTATAATATATTGAGCACTAGTTTTAAAACAACGGTGGTATGCGGTGAGTGCGCGACGTTAGGCATAAATACGTTAGGTATAGTGGACGTCAGGCATAATGGACAATTGGTATAATATACGTTAGGAATAATGAACGATTGGCATTATCAACGATAGGCATAATTCATAAAAAATATAAGAGTAATCGCAAGGCTTTCTGTATTGTACTGAATTTAACCTTAAACTCGTTTTTTCGGCAGGCTTGGAAAAAAACTACACTTGCTGTATCTTCGTATAACTTGAACGAGGGACAACAAAATGAAAATTACAATGCGATATGTTTATCCCACACAAGTGTAGTTTCTTTTCTATTTTTTCGTGGATGTGCTGAACGCTTTCTTCATTTAAGTGAACAGTTTTGGTTCAAGCACATTTCAAAGCTGTTAGATGTTTTACCCATACAATTGTATCGAAATATTGAAAATAACGCAAAATAAAGAACAAACACCAAGTTTTGGAAGCTATGCAAACTTGCAGTGTTATGGACAGTGTTAGCGTTAGGCTACGGATGTCTCGTTTGTGTATCGTGTGTATTTTTGGTTTGGCTAACTTGTCACAGTACACGAAAAAACTCTCCTGCGTATCACATTTCCGTAATTCTATCTTCGATAGCTTCAAGAATATAGTCATAATATGGGAAATAATTATAATCAATATAGAAGCAGTAATATTCGTACATATATTCACTAGTCTAAGTTTATGTGCGTTATTCACACCTTAATACAAAAAGATTTCTTGAAGCTTCCAGTGTAATTCTGCCATAACCGCATAAAAGTTCCTTCCGGCAGTCGCGCTTGTGCACTGAGTGCACGCTGCTTTGAAAATCTAGCGAAATCGTCTTAAGGCACCAGCGGGTGCTCGTTCAGTGAGCTATTTGCGCGACTTCCGGAGGGTTAATGCTTCAACAAAATAATTTATGCCTAACGTCCATTATGCATAACGAATATTATGCCTAATTTCCATTGTGTCTAACGTCTTTATGGCTAATGTCCATTTTGCCTAATGTGCGTACGCCAAACGACCATATGCCTAACGTATTTATGGCTAATGGGGTACACCCGTACTCGGTTATATTGTACAGTTTAGTGTTATTCATAAATTCTTGAACATGAGTCGTTCAACGCTGTTGATGGGATGAAACTCGACACAGTCGACTCTCTACTTCGATGAAAGTCAAATTCTCATTCTCGTGAAGGAGTTACACCACTGTAAAATTTAAAAAAAAAATCGATTTTTTTGTTGGTCTAAAATGTGCTCTAGGGTCTTGAAAACAATACACAAAAAAAACGTGGACGAAAATAAATGCTAACTGTTCAAATTTTTTATTCTGCCCCGAGCATACTAACTACTAAGCATAATTGGTTTGTTTTTCGAATAAAATAATTAGCTCTCGATTTGTTTTCCACAACCACCATAAAGATTGGAAGAGTTGTTCGGCTACTTAAACAAAAAGTTGTAATGTCTGTTTTACCACAATTTGGGAAACAGTTTTAATTGAACGGGCCAAAGTCGTACGGATAGCGAGGACGTAAGGTGCTTTCAAAAATGTTGTTTTTTCGAACCGAAATGAGAGAATCAGCGTGAAATTTCGAAAGCATTCTTGTTGGATGTATTGAAAAGACAGAAGAGCTTCTCTTAAGTCGATTTCAGAAGAAATAGAACAAGAGACTCACATACTGAAGACATGAAATCGAAATGATACTACAACTTATTGATTTATAGATTCAATTAGTCACAATATTTTAGTCGCTCTCCGTAATTGCCTACTGCTGTATGTTCGCTTTATCGTTACGTTGTTTTTAAACTTACACGGACATTTATGGAAACAGTGGAATGCAACTATAATGCTGCTGCTGGTTGCAACATTAAATTCATTATGTTTGATTGACTAATATGTAATTTAGCTGCAATTGACTTCTGACTGAAAGAAAGGAACCGTTCGTTTTACCGCTGTTATGTACGCTTCTTCGAATCAGCTAAGTTGATAATTTACAAATGAATTTAATTTATGAGTAAATAAACTCGCATCACAGCAAAATCGCTGCTTACCTTTTTTCGTCCTGTTTACTTTTAAGTTTTCATTGCTTATTGTTCGATTCCTAAAAATATCAAGATTTTCCGGATTAACAGTGTTGATAGTACGGAAAACATTCATCGCATAAAAATGAAATTTAATGTCAATAATAGTGCGCTAAAATGACGCGAAAACAAAAACCTTCTCAGCTATATCGTTCTCACCAAAAAGAAATATTTTTTTGCTTAGCACGGCACAATGCGCTGACCTAATACGGCAATTTAAATTATATACAATTTAACAACTTGTCTCTTAAGGGGACGTTCTCTTTAAAAATTGTCAAATATTCATTTATTTTCTTTGTATTTTCTGAAAGGTATAATTGTCTACTATATTCTGTTAAAAGGGTTTTGCGATCAGTGCATCAAAACTGTTTCTACAGGCCATTGTTCGTAGTGGTGTCCTGGCCGCAATGGTACGCTCTCGGCTCGAGACACCCCAGGTAGAAACCTTTTCGTGGCATTTTACACGTTCCCAGAATGCTTCGCGTTGCACTGTACATCCGTACAGGTCATGAGAACGCATTTCATGATCTGTAGAGATCGCATTTTTATCCGCCGTATTAGAATCGCCATTTTTATTTTTTTATCCATGTTTAGAAATTACAAAACTTTTTTTCTCGAAAAAAAAAATACCACTTATTTTAAGTGCGGGTTTGCCATATTGGATAGACCACTTTAAATTTCGAAAAACTGACTTCAGATTCGTAATCAGCGATGTCCAAGACTCACAATTCCATGTGATTGTTACAAAATACGAGCTACGAATAATTCATCAAACGTGTACTCTAAACCTGTTCAATTTGAAGACTTGAACTTTTGAGCTCTCGAAAGAAAACCTTTTTAATTCAAGGAATGTCCTATAAAAACTACATTTTTTTGTTTTCACTATTTTAGTGAATTATTAAAGTAGAACAAAGGCTAAACAATCAATCTCAAAATTTTCAAATTAGGTCAAATTTGAAATTTTTCCCGTTATTACTCCAATAAATTTAGTTCACCTTAGACCTCTATTATTAGTTTTGTGTTTTACTTCGATCCTAAGGCAGCAGACTGTACACAGTTTTGGAATTCCGAGCGCACCTAATCTTAGACAGAACGCCACCATGGGCGCCATTTTGCTTTTTTTGTCTTGGAATAATGTGTAAATGAAGACTAAAGTATAAGCTTTTTGAATCCTAAAACTGTTTGCTTCTATATTTTCTGATTGGGCCACAAAATTTCCAAATTTTGCTTAGTTTTGGTCATTTGAATGAGGACCTCCTCTTAAATATCTAACTCTATTCTGACCAATATCTATCTATTATATCCGAGCTTTGTTTAACGTGGTAATCATTAGCGTACACTTCCGTATTTTCATTGTGGTAGTTGCTGATTTCTTTCTTGCATCTTTTCCTTACGGGTAACGAAGGGAACTTCGTCAATGTTGGTGCTGGCTGTTGCTCTTGAGGTACTCGATGCTGTTTTTGCCGTTGTCAGTATTGCCTGAATGACTGCTACAAATTTCGCAATTATTTGTGGTTCTGGTGGAGACTGTGGATATTCAAAGAAATCTATTTAGTCTATCTGAGTAGATAATTTGCCCCATGTTATGCTCCTTTTCGTGCTTATAACAAGATATTTGCAGTGCACAGTGGGACGAGCCCGGACTTAAGTTCAGATATGAAGGTCACGCGATATGTTCACCAATATTTTTCTTGCGTTGGCTTATGTGCCGGAGACAATTTCGTAAGATTTTAGGCTATTTGGATGAAAAATGAATTTTGCACAGCTTTTAGAAGGGTGTTACTCCAGTGTTTTTGCATGATTTGCTCATCGGAACTTTATCCGGTTATTTAAGTTTTTCGAAGAAACAGTTGGTCCTATGGCATAGGTTACTTCAGCAAAATTATTCGTTTGATTAAATTACATCGTAAAATTACCACAAATGAGTTACTAGTTTGTTTATTCATTGTTAAATAGCTGTTTGTCATGATAATTAACAAAGCACGAACTTCTAAAGCCATAACAACTACGAAGCCTGCGAACGCCCGCTATCGCACTATACTCATTCGAAAGCTTTTAATTTTCTCTTTCACATGAGCCCATGGTAGTTTTGCGAAAACTTGCGATAAACAATCAAAATTTAAAAATACTGCGAATGGAGACGCGTGGTATTTATTGATATAACATTTAAATAATTATTTTATAACTAGAATAAGGACATGAAGACATGTACAATTTTCAAATAACATTGAGAGGATGATTCGCGAAGTTTCTACAAGTGCTCAAACGACGGGAGCAGAGTGGACAGAGTAATTAGTTAGATGCTGATAGTATTCATTCCATGAAGCAGAAAATATCGGACGAATCATCGGGTAATCGGATGAAGATTAAAATAAATTATGCTTGATTTTTTAAATAAACGAATTAAAATAAGAGAACATAAAATCAAACTGTATCTTTTCAAATTGTCATTTTCTCAACCTTTTGTAGATGAATCGATTCAGTGTCCCAAAATAACCCAAATAAAATAAAATCTGTTTGAATAAATCACATGATGTGAAGTCACAATCATTTCATGGCTTTTCCAGTGGATGCGAGTAGACTTACGGCAGCCCCGAAATACTTTATCATAAAACATTAATAACGCGTGAACCGAACTACTGAATAGTGAAGGTATTTTTGCCTAACAATTTACGAATGAATTCTGCGTTTCAAAGCTATTCAAAATCATCTTATTTCAATCGTTAAGACATAACAATCATTTTAAAGAACTCTTATGAAATAAAAATTAATTCTTTCGAGTGTCAAATATATATGCGGCGTACCAAAATTAACAAAAAATAAGAAATCTAACGGCAAAATAATTATTTTTTTGCCTTCCTAATGAGTGTTTTTTTTCTCTAATGTTTTAATATTAAAAAGGAATGCAGTACACAAACATTGCTACTAAAAAATATTAAATGCTACCACAAAATAATTATTTTTCAGCCACCCTAATGGGAGGGGACTTTTTTAACGTGTTTAAATATTTTAAATAAATTCAGCGCATAAACTTTACAATTAATCAATTTTATGAACGTTTGCATAAAAATAATTATTTTTGAGCCACCCTAATGAGTGAGAATTTTACTTTTTCTGACATGGTTTAACATCAAAAACGAATCTTGTGCACAATAGTTACTTTTAAAATAATTTATGAATCGTTTCGACAAAAAACTATTTTTGAGCCACCCTAATGAACAGCAAGTGTTTATTTTTAATGTATTTTAATATTAAAAAGGAATTTAATGTACCAAAATTACATAAAACCGTCCTATTTGTACTGATACGACATTGTTTTGACTTAAGTCCACCTTTTGTTCTAAGCCGAGCCACTGTGAGTGATCAAAATGCAGCGCTCTTTCTATAAAGAAATTAATCTCTTATCAAACAAGAAAAGTTCTTTCCATTAGTAGCAAACAGGAATCTAGAGAATCTGCTTGAGCATTTTTAATTGTTAAAAATTATATTAAAATTTGTTGCTCGCATCAAAATGATTTTAATGCAATCTTCCATATAAACGAATAAATTACTGCATCCCAACTAACAGCCTAAAATGCATTCTACGTTTCACTTCGGTTATATATCTGATAATACTCAGCCAAGTTTTTTCAAGAGACTGTAAGAATAATACCGCTAATTGTTTATAGTTTTCTTTGCTTCACCAACGCAGACAGCTGGTTTGGTTTTATATCTATCCTGATAGCGGGGCTCACAAAACCCCGGGGCACTTGACCCTAACCCTATGCATGAGTGTGGGCTCATACTGATGGTACCGAGAACTCCCATGTGGTTCTATGTAAGCATGCACTTCTATCACACTTTTAAGAACATTTGTGTGATTGTCAGCGTATTCGTTTGCAATGCGCGATAATGTATAAACAGTTCAGTGTTTAAAAATTGTTCTTAGTTCATATTGTTATTCTCTGCAATTTAGTTTTATTCTACAACTATTTTAGTCGAGTTCCTAAATCTGTCCTCACAAAAACAACGCATTATTGAATCAATTATCGACTGCTTTACTGGATTTCCTACATTATATTTATCTCCCAATCTACTGTTTACCCGTAATTAATGACCCCATGTTTTTTCCTCCCTCTCTTTCTCTGCCATTTCAGGTACGTACCGACCCCCGTGTGCATCCTTTCGATCCGGTTGTGCAAGGTGTGAGCAGCGCCGTAAATTACGGTAACACATCACCGCTATATTTCATCGACAGTCGCAGTCCTCCGTTTGCGAAACCCGACAATTACAATCGTGTATCGCGAACCCGACAATTACGTCCTGTTCGAGCGGTCTTTTCGACAGTCACGACAGTGTGACGCGGTGTTCTGACAGACGGCCATTCCCAGTGTTTCTGGTTTGTGCACCACAGGGACAGAACACGGAATGAGTGCGACTGCAAGAACAAAATTCAACCCATCTGCCAAATTCTGGCATAATTTCCCATATATCAAATAGGGTAGGTATCCGGATTTAGTCAGCAGGGTCCGAGAAGGAACGGGTTGCAAAAAAAGTTTCCACATTCACGATGGTACGGCTTTGGAATTCTGAGAGACATGCTCGTTTTTTTTCCCTATACGCCTTCGTCAGTATATTATCATTGGGATTACCGGAGTGGTTTTGATCTCGCAGCAGGACTCCGTGTCCGACTGCCTGTCTAGTGCCTAGTTGGAGACTTTGAACCTGCAAGGTCTGGACCATGTTCTCATTGTCTTATCTTTTGCTCGTCCAGGCGTGTTTCCTGTCAACTCTACCTCGGCGAGACTTTGCCTGAAGCGATGCTTTTGTCATTTGTAATCGGCCTGGATGAAGTTGATTGTTTTTACATATTATCAAACAAATATTGATACGATTTATGGTAGTTGATCATAAAACCCATTAGAGTGCATCTCAGACCTGTGTAGAATGGAAAGCACTTTTCAACGGTGTAAAAATGATTATGTAACAAACCGCATTTGTTATCGATTCCCGCACGACGAAGAAATAGCCGGAATTCCAAGACTTTTTTTTCTCTCTCGCATCCAATAGCATTTTTGCCATTATCAAGATCTCATTTTCCGCTGGTTGAGAAAATTGTCCATATGGTGAGTGCTGAATATTTTCATGGAGACACCTTAATAGTAGATTCTGCCCAGTATAAGACGTTGTGCAGCAGCAGAGCTTCGGAAGTTGACTGCCCTTTCCCTCTATTCTTCGCCACTTGGTTGTTTGTATATTCCTTGTCGCCACCAGACAACCCGAATATCAATTTATTTCATCTTTGGAAGCGCAGTACGTAGTAGGACCGGGAGTGCTACGCGCTTCGGTCGGTTGATTCCGCGATGAGGGGGATAAGCTGTCACATTGTTTTCTCCAGCTTGTCAGTTTGGAGTGCAGGCCAGCCAGGCAAGCGGGTATGCAGGCTTCGGTTTCGGGTTTTTGCTTGCTTCTTCAGAAGCATTCAAGACTGGATCGGGGCTCGGACAGCGCACCAACCTAACATAGCTGATGACAGATTAGAAAGACCGGCCTAGGTCTAGGGCTGGCCTTTGTTCGAATGGTGAACTTCACAGACGAATGAGTTGACCGCGGAAGTGGCTGTCGTCGGTTTTCAAGAATTGGAGATGTAGTTTTGGGACTGCTTTAGCAGAAATATTTTTAGTTTGTTTGTTTAGGTATTTTTTTCATTCTGGAGACTTTAATCTTAGGCACCTCTAAAACATTCCGAAATTTAGGCAAAATTGTCTTTGGGCTTATGGTGGTCGCCCAAATGTATGTAATGGTGCGACTGTCGGAAGGTTTATATTTAAAATAACATAACATATAGGAAAAATTCCGTCAGTGTAGATAAACAAATAACAATTCGTGATAGGTCTGTATCAGCATAAGAACAAAAGTTTTTATGTTTCCTCATGATCAATAATTTGTGTTATCCATAGTAATCAACGATGTACGAAGGTTGTATGTAGGTTCTTTTAGCTTGGAAACAATAGACGATCACATCACAGAAAAAAAAACTTTTTAAAGATACGTCATAGATGGCTGCTTGTTCCGTTAGTTTAAGTTTTGAATGTGAGTGTTTTGAATCTGATAAGCATAGTTCTTATATGAACTAGCGAAGCTGTAGCTATTCTATTGCAGGCAGCATAAAATTCAATGTTCGTCGTTAGTTTTTTTCACCAATACAACTGACTCTGGTCACAGGACTGTTGACTGGATGTCAGATTAGGGAAACGAGATATTTTTATATTTTGAAACGGTGCGCTTGGGCAGAAGACACCTCTCGCTCACGTCCGTATGTTTTTAGACAATTTTTATAAATAATGTCAGAGTGCTACATTTTTATTATCGTTTATTTGAAAACGATCCTTTGTGATAACTTAGCAGAACCGTGTTTTTTATATTTACAAAATGTAAAAAATAAATAAATGGAAACAGGTTTGATTCAGTGTTCGTCGAATCTCGTGCGCGCAACTTTCTATTGCGCGTGGAGATTTTCTTTCGCGGTGGAGAAACATTCGTCTACGCGCCTACTGCATGTAAGGGGTCCTTTACTTTTCTCTTGCCGTTCTCGTCAATGTCATCATCGTTAATGCTAGCGTCTTGCTGTTTACGATCAAATGTCCTTACGCACTATAGCATTTACTTACGGGTCACCAGCGTAAACCCGCTGTCGTTGAAATTGACTTCTTCGCCGATGGGGCTATCAGTCAAAATCAACTGGATGCTGAATGCTACTTTTACAGTTGTTGTTATCGTCTGAGCAGCTGCCTTAAAGTTGACAACCAACTAAGGTTTAGATGATGGTTTTGAAAATTGTGTTTCGGATTGGTTTGTGTCTTCCGCACGAGGTTCCTGAAATTGGCAGGTTCCAAATGAAACTGAACCGTCTCTATCCGATCATAAATATATATTTTTCGAGCATTTTGATGTCACCTTCAATGTGGTGACATATCGTAATCCTAAATCTACAAACTGGGACCTCTTTTTGGAAAACTTGGCGACTAAATTTCATGGATATTTTCCAACAATTAGTCAATTAGACGACTTAGATGACGTCGTGGATACGACAAACTCATTCATATTAGCATCCTACGAAGAAGCTTGTCCACTTCGTACTGTTAAATCGACTAGGGGAACCCCTTGGTGGAGGGCTGAGCTTGATAGAATGAAGAAAGTTATGAGAAGAGCTTGGAACCGGCGTCAGCGTGATGACTCCAGGGCTTTCAGGTCAGCTCGTAGTGCATATAAGAAATGTCTTAGATCTGCAGAACGGGCTGGCTGGCAAAGCCTATGCACTAATGTCTCTAGTCTGAACGAGGCTAGCAGATTAAATAAAATTCTCTCCAAATCGAATGATTTTCAGATGAACTCCTTGAAAACCAGAGATGGTGTTTATGTGACATTCGAAAAAGATGTTCTTAATTGTCTCTTCGACACACACTTTCCAGGTTGTATCGATCCGGAGTTGATCAATGTTCACAGATCTCATTCTGGTGATTCGGACTCGTGGGCGTTAGCACGCACATTGGTTTCCACTGAATCGGTCAAGTGGGCAGTTGACAGCTTTGCTCCATACAAATCACCCGGAAAAGATGGAATACTTCCCGTGCTACTGCAAAAGGGATTTGATATTCTTAAACATGTCTTGAAAAAGATTTTGCTTTCCAGTCTTGCTACCGGGTATATCCCGAAAGCATGGCGAGAAATAACTGTTAGATTTATTCCCAAAGGGGGGCGCTCAAGCTATGAAGAAGCCAAGAGTTTTAGGCCTATCAGCTTAAGTTCTTTTCTTCTGAAAGCTTTGGAACGGATAATCGATCATCACATCAGGAACGTTAGTTTAGTTGAATATCCACTGCACAAAATGCAACATGCATATCAGTGTGGGAAATCCACGATCACTCTGCTTCACGATGTTGTTTACAACATTGAGAAAGCCTTCTCGCTCAAGCAATCTAGCTTGGGTGTATTCCTAGATATTGAGGGTGCTTTTGACAATGTGTCCTTCCAGTCTATTCTGGAAGCGACGCGCGGTCATGGGATACCTGCATGTATCTCAGGTTAGATAAACGCAATGCTTAGTAACCGCATACTTTGCTCGTCACTGCGACAGGCTGAGATACGGAAGTTGAGTATTTGCGGTTATCCTCAGGGCGGCGTTCTGTCACCTTTGTTATGGAACTTAGTAGCTGACGGCTTGTTGAAGAAACTCAATGAGCTTGGATTTCCAACCTACGGGTTTGCTGACGATTACCAAATACTAATTACTGGATTTTGCATCGGAACAATCTTTGACTTGATGCAACAGGCATTAAGAGCTGTCGAACAGTGGTGTCGACAAGTTAAACTATCAGTTAACCCAAGCAAAACTTCAATGGTTCTTTTCACGAAGAAGCGAATAACAACCGGGGTTCGTCCCTTGCAGTTCTTTGATTCTGAGCTGCTGTGTGCAGATCAAGTCAAATACGTTGGAGTCATATTGGATTCCAAACTGAATTGGTCTGCTCACATTGAGTTCAGAGTCAAGAAAGCGTGCATGGCCTTCGGGCAGTGCAGACGAACTTTTGGAAAGACCTGGGGTCTCAAACCTAAATACATCTATTGGATTTACACGACAATTGTACGTCCAATACTGTCATACGGATGCCTTGTGTGGTGGCAGAGGGGAGAGGTGGTGACAGTCCAGTCAAAGCTAAACCATCTGCAAAGAATGGCGCTCATGGCGTTGACTGGTGCTTTCACCACGACTCCGACTGCTGCTCTTGAGGCACTTCTAAATATCAAACCATTACACATACACTTAAAACAAGAAGCACTATCATGTGCATACAGACTGCAGGTTACTGGGCTTTGGAACAGTAATCATGTTGATCTTGCTACCAGTCATACACGATTGTGGTCACAAATGGTTACATGGGGTGAAGATATTCTTGCTCCCAGCGATATTACACTCACTTGTAGTTTTCCTTACAGGACATTCCATGTTAAGATTCCCTCTCGAGAGGAGTGGTTGTCTGGCTTTATGGAAAGACAACAACAAACGCAAGTGGTTTGTTACACTGACGGTTCTGTGATGGAGGGACGTGCTGGTGTCTACTGTCGTGAAATGAGACTGGAACAATCTCACTCACTAGGTAGATACTGTACTGTATTCCAAGCAGAAATCTTTGCGATTATGTGCGGGGTGCAATCGGCCCTTCAACTGAGTTTGTCCGGCAGAGTTATAAACTTCTGCTCCGATAGTCAGGCTGCAATCAAGGCCCTTAGCTCAGACAAATCCCGGTCCAAGCTAGTGATCGCGTGCCGAACCCAAATCGAAGAACTAAGCATTGTCAACACTATCTACCTTGTCTGGGTGCCCGGACATTGCGGTATTACTGGAAATGAATGGGCTGACGAATTGGCCAGGGCAGGTTCAGCGATTGACTTCGTTGGTCCTGAGCCCGCGCTGCCAATTTCGACAAGTTGGATAAGGGAAAAAATACGGTCCTGGGCTTCGTCCGAGCACCGCAATTATTGGAGAAATCTACAAACGTGTCGCCAAACAAAGGCGTTTCTAGAACAACCATGCCCAGTGGTTTCGAAAAATCTCTTACATGCTGCACCAGGGCTTTAACCGGCCACTGCAAACTCAATTATCACATGGCAACTATTCAGCGCGCTGAGTCTTTTTCATGTGATCTTTGTGAATCCGACTACGGAACCTCATATCATCTGATATGCAACTGCCCAGCGCTAGCGCAATTGCGATTACGAGTCTTCAGCCGTCCTTATATAGACGAAACCATGTTTGGTCGACTGAAACTCAGAGACATACTAAAGTTTCTTATCCAATGTGGTAAAGAGCTTTAGGCTTATTCGCAGGCAAGTTGAACTACTTGTGAGTTTAACTTACCTGTTGTTTATTTTTTGTTTTGTACTGTTATTTTTCCCACCCTTCCAAGTCTACTTCCCCACACCTCCTTGTCCTTTCCTTCCGCTCAGGAAATGATGAAAACACACGGCAAGGCACAAATCCCCGACTATGTACGGGGAACGTGCCATTTGAGTCAATATATTCTGATTCCAATGTCATCATCGTTAATACTAGCGTCTTGCTGTTTACGATCAAATGTCCTTACGCACTATAGCATTTACTTACGGGTCACCAGCGTAAACCCGCTGTCGTTGAAATTGACTTCTTCGCCGATGGGGCTATCAGTCAAAATCAACTGGATGCTGAATGCTACTTTTACAGTTGTTGTTATCGTCTGAGCAGCTGCCTTAAAGTTGACAACCAACTAAGGTTTAGATGATGGTTTTGAAAATTGTGTTTCGGATTGGTTTGTGTCTTCCGCACGAGGTTCTCCATGGTGTGCAGTCTAGGTACAGTACATGGTGTGCCATCTGGATGTATCCTATTTCAACATTGAACAACTCCGCCATTTTCCAGCCTATTTTGAGAGATAAACACAATTCTGAAACGTCATTTAGTGTCATTTTAGCTATGAGTCGATCTCCACCAAAAGAACGCACTGAAATCGTAGCGCTTTACATTGAAAACGATCGTTCAATAGTGAAAATTGTGCGTGCTTATCGTAAAAAATATGGCAGGCATTCGGCGCCTACCAACAAGACAATCCTTAATTTGGTGAAGAATTATGGGTCTGTAGCAACTCCCCAGATTCCTATTCGACAGTGCCCGAAACACCTTGCCACACCGCAGTCGCTACAATCAAGTTCTTACAGAGCAAATTCCCAACACGCGTTGTATCAAGAAATGATGATTTGAAATGGCCTCCTCGTTCTCCGGATTTAACGGAACCAGACTTTTTTTCTGTGGGGTTTCTTGAAAAGTAAAGTTTACTCCAGCAAACCTAAGAACCTTGACGAACTTAAAGCTAATGTACGAGCTGAAATCGCTGCGATTAAGCCCGAAATACTGTCCAATGTCATGCATAATGTCCGCAAAAGAGCTGCTTTTTGTGTATCAAATGGGGGTGGTCATTTAATCGACATTGTTTTCTAAACCTGGTTTATAATAAATGGCATAAAATATCCTAAAAAAACTTGTTTACTTGTAAAAATCAGCTGAAAAGCGGAATTGTTCAATGTTGAAAAAGGATACATTCAGCTGACGCACCCTGTACTTCCCGGTAACAACCCAGGTAACCATCAATATGCATTATAATGTGGCCTAATATCCGCTTTAGATGCACATATAGGGCTGTCTTAAAGAGCCCTAAATGCTGATATTATGCCAGAAAAGGCGAAATATAGTGCTATTACTGTGCAGAGTTTGACAGCTCGTTTTTGCATTACTAATACTATTATATAGCACCAGCGTACAAATGTCAAATTTGAAAGCCTAATATTGGCACTACTAATGCTATTAGAAAGCTTCAGTTGGCTGTCATTGTCCGCTATGGTATTAAAACCATTTCTTATGTTTCCTTTCGGTATGATAAGCAAAAAGGAAAAATTTTAAAATAAAATGTTTTGTTTAAAACCGTAATTGATTCTCTTCTAACGCATTGAAATGGGTTTTCGTTCTCAAATGTTTTACGAAAATTACCTTTAGTAAGTCTCGAACTGACCTTGCCTCGTCCTTCACGGTAAGTGCGCTGCGTTTGCAGCCTGGACTATATTGCATATGTTCGGTTGAAATCAAATATGCCGAATATAATCTTCAAGAAGAGCTGCATAACGAATAAACCCACAGTATTACAATAGCATTACACCGGCTTTCTATTCGCTCTATAATGGTTCTAAATGCACATGTAAAGCTTACATGCTTTAAAGATCCTTGAAGCATGTACGCGTTTTATCAGTTTTATATACGCATGTAGAGCACGCGATAATGCAATAATGCTGTAAAGCAGCTCCAATGCAACATTAGTGCAAATGTATAGCCAATATAGTGCAATGGTTTAATGCTTATGGTTACTTGGGAATTCGCCCTTCTGGTTTGTTTATTGGTAGTTTCGTTATGTTTGAATTGTATAGTTAAATTGGTTTAAGTTGACAGGAATGTGTCTTTCACGTCGCATCCTCACCACAAGAACACCGTTAGGAAATTTCATTTACGAACTTTTTGTTTACGTAAAATTCGATTTACGTAACTTTTTACAAACTAATTTCGAAGTAACGAACATTTGAGTACGTACAGCATAGTATGAAGTTGTATATAATTTAACATATTCTTAGCTACCGATGTCTGAAACCATTTTGAAACGCAAGATGGCATCTTCCGGTTTAGATAAAGTCTCTATAACATCAACAAAGTGGGTATTTTCAGAATGGGGTTGACGAGTACATGGCGGAAATCGATGTTTGAAACCATTTGGAAAACCAAGACTATAACCTCAATAATACGAGAACTTTCGGAATGGGGTTGACGAGTAGATGACGAAAATCGATTCCTAAAGCTATTTCGAAAACCAAGATGGCGAATTCCGGTTTTGATAAATTCTCCATAACCTGAATAATGTGGACATTTACGGAATGGGGCAATTGTAGAGCAGATATCCCTAGTAACAATTGAAGTTTTATGGCACTCTTGAAGACTTTCTATCTTGGCCTTCAAAATGGCGTCATTCATCAATTTCCGTCATCTCCTCGTCAAACCCACTTCAAAAATTTCCTTATGGTTACGGTTATATAAAATTTCGCTCAACTGGAAGTCGCAATATTGGATTGCAAAATGGCACCAAACTACCATTTCCATCGTTCACTCGTCAAGTCCGTTCCAAAAATACCCATATTATTATCGAAAATATTGCATAACTGAGATTTTCCATCTTGGGTTTCAAAATGGTTCCAAATATCCATTTTCATCATTTACTTGTCCGCGTGTTAGGGTTTTCTAGTACAGCAAAGACCGGTTTTTATCAGTCTTTTGGTGTATTTTAAGCTGGCAAAATGGGGACATTGACAAAATCGGGACATTTTCTTAATTCTTTTTAGTGAACCGAAGCTGTTAAAATATTCGCATTTAGTTTGTAGACATGGCCTCGTAACCTTTTCTAATTATTTGCTATAAATTTCTTATAAGAGGATCTTCGAGTGCAAAATTAAAAACATTTTTTTACATTTTTTTGTGTACTTAGCATCTTCGAGGATGATAAAATCGGATCAAAAAGCTTATAAAATTGGGTAGACAGACCAGGGCTGATACAATCAGGAGGGTTGCAGCTCGTTCAAACAAACAACTTTGTTATCAATGAACATCCTTCGCGTATACAAAGCTCGGTGTCAGTAAAATTTGCTCCGCTTAAGGCTGAGACAGTATGATGCAACGAACTCATGGAATCGAGCATCCGCGGTGTTGGCAAAAATGTTTGAATCCCACCGGGATTGAAACCAGAGAAAATTAGGGATGCTGGATGCCCTCTTACTTATTGCGCTTGATGATGCCTCCGAGAGACGCATCATCAAGACGACTGAGCGGGTTATATAAAAAATGTGACCAGAGTCTTTTGTGTCCTAATACCTAAGATTGCCAGTACAAATAACATGTTATTTTTTATGAATATAAAACGAATATCAATGTTTGGAATTATTATTTTCGATTATTTTTGGGGTGGAGGGATAAAGGTTTCAGCGTGAAAAGACAGCGAATTGATCAAAACTTTTGTGCATTATAATGTATCACTTCAATAACATTTTGTAATTTTTTCATGCAAAAATATCGACCAGCGACTCGGTGACGATGCTTTTTGCAGAACGTCTCTGGAAAAAAACACGATTTGTACTGTTAACTGCCATTCAAAAACTACTTACCCGTTTTATTTAAAACTTTGCATACACATTCTAATTCTATTTTTAAAATACCTAACCCCTATGTTGAGTTTTCGAGATAATCTTTAGAATAAGGGGGTTTTGCGCGCCGCCAAGAATATACTTTCTATTATAAGTCACGGCGGAAGAAACCGCCTGCTTGTGCCATGTCGACTATATGTTGGCAACAATTAACAGGGTTGTGCACACTATCACATGAGGGTGGGAGTAACGAGACTAGAATACAGACACTTTATATAACAGACTAGCTTCTCTCCGCTAGTAAAACTAGCAACCATGAATGTAAACTAGCATCACGGAAGCTTCCATAAGCTTTGCATTGGCTTCCTCTTGTACTTCCCCTCTCAAAACCCTCATGCTCGTTTGGCTGCACTTTTTGACAGTCCGTTTGGCAGCAATTTTTGACACTTCGCTAGTCTGTGTATAAAGTGTCTGTAGACTAGAATAACAAAGAGACGCCATCTTAATTCAGTGAAAACAATTCAACTAGCAACCAGGCTGAAGGTCACAAGCAACACTGCAAATGTGCAAGCCTCACAAAGCTTTGTTGTTGTTCCGTTTGTTTCTTCTAGCCAATAAAATAATCTGATGCGTTTTCTGGTCCGCTGAGTTTCTCGACCAGCCAAAACATGGTGTTAATTTTGACCTAATATGGTATTTTGCAACAGCAATACCATATTAGGTCAAAATAATTGTTTGCATCATTTGGTATTCGTTACCCCCATGCTGAATTTCGTCCTCCCATCAAACCAAGCCATTTTCTCTTTAGCGCTTCTAAACACGATGGTATTGTAACAAACTTGGTTTGAGGATATAATTTTTATCTTTAAAATATTTAGTCATTTTAATGAATTGCATAACAATACTTCCTTAAAAACAATGCCACATAATGCTAAAAATTTACGATTGACAACTCTCTTGTTCGTTTGGAATGACATTGACAGTTAAATTGGAATTCCAAACGGAGCATGGCGTCTCTTTGTTATTCTAGTCTCTTTAGGTGGGAGTATACAGTAACGCATGCCACACAGAAAGCGATAAGTCTTTCAAAAAACTCACCGTCCAAAGTGCCTATCGTTATCGTAGCTAGAGAGTGCGAACTCACATTTCCTGGAATTGAAGAATGAGCAGGGACTCATAGAATGGTCAACTAGGGAGAAACCACGCTGTCATCTGCCAGTTGTTGTAACGTGCATGAGTTGGAATTACATTTATAAATGGCATTGACTAATAGGACACAAATTTTATGTATAAGTTTATAGATTTGTAATATCATCATTGCGGTGATTGAAGACAGACGGAGCATATGCTCGGAAGGCTTTGTGAAATATGTTGACGGTCGGTGTTTGAAGGCGATGGACGGAGTTTTTTCGGTTAAATGAGCAGACGATTTATTAGGAAATTCAACTCGCCTCTATCACATAGAGTTTGAGTAGATTATTTTGTAAATATTTGTTCTTCAAAAAAAAAAAAATCCAATACCTGGAAACACCGAAAAATCCGATTTTCAAAAAATTGTTTGACTGTGAAATCAGTTGACGCTAGGTGTTTGAAGGCAATGGGCGAAGCATATAATCAGTAGACTTCATATCAAGACAAGTATACTAAGGAAACACTTTCTAGGAGCTGTGACCTGGTTGGTGGGTTGTTGTTTACGGTGTATAATATTGAGTTGAATTATCAGTCAAAATGCCGTCATGCCATTTTTTTGAGCAAGCGAGTAAAAAATAGATACTTTTATGGTTTGCTACTGCTAAAAGTTTTTACACATTATTCTTGTCATTTGCTATTGGTTTTGCCCTTAGGTATCGGTAGTATTCAGCCATACGTCGATAAAAGATAGGTGATCATATTTTAGCTGTACCATTGCCTGACTCGTCTTTCGATTTCTTATATCACCTATTTCTTGCTATCTCTTCAACTTTTCACTTTGCGTCGGGCTCTAGGATCGTGCATAAATGAACCAGCCTGATAATGTTGCGATGGATATCACGAAGGTGGGCCCAAATAAGCTCAGTATTGTGATATCCTATCTAAAGCAAGCAAATTATTTTTCTGACAACAATTATTTTATAAATAGCTACCGTGTCTACATTCCCGCCTACTAAGTAGAGTTCGACGGTGTTATCACCGATTAATTTTAAATGCTATTCAAAAGGTGCTTTTGGTAAAATTTACGGCCATATTACTTCACTGCCATTTAATTTCTTTTTACTGCTGTTGTACATTAAAAATGTTGTTTATTAAAATAAACGTTGAACGTTTTAAATTGATTCTTGAATGCTGACTAAAACAGTCAAGCATACAAAATGACAATCCATTCTTTTGCATAAAAACTTCAGAGAGCTTCACCATGCATCACTACAAAATATTATGATCTCAGGTTTCAGAAAGAGTGCGACTCGTATATCCATATATTTTATTGCACCTAAAATCTATAGGCGGATGAGATTCCTTAAAAAGGTTAGAATTTTCTCGTTGGGGGTCACCAAATATAACAACTCGAGCAAACGCTGATACAAAACCGCAGAAAGCCACCTATGATCTTAATAGTTCTAGATCAAACGAGGAGTGTCTAGCGCTTCCAAGAACATTACAAATCTGAAGTAGCTTAATATTATTTATTTTTGTATACACACTAAATTTGAGAACAACGCCATGTACTATGAATAAATTTGAATGTGACTGATAGCGTCGTCAATTCGACTTGCGAACAATAATTTTGGTGTGTTCTAGAAGCTTTTCCTCGATCTCCTCATTTCTGTGGAATTCACTTATACCTAGTTTCATCATGTAAGGAATGTGGCTCCTGTATTATTCAGAAAGTTAATTATCACCAAAATATTCAAGATCCTCATTCATCTGGACGATAACACATTTGAGGTGGGACTATATGATCTGTCACCGCTTACTACCTTAGCGTACACAATTCGTGTCATAATATGGAGACTTTGTTTATTTTGTTCGGGTATTGACAATGAATATTCGTGTGTTGAAAACGCTGTTATTCCGCGTTGTTCTCTCCTTCGTAACCCTAGCGTCTTATATTCAGATCACCACTAATTTGATAAAATTCTTCAAACCCCCCAAGCCATATTTCTAGCAACGCCAGTTAATGTATGCAATTGGAAAAATAATCGCAAGACACTACTTTTTGCCCATGAATGTATAGTTTACGCTACTTAGACGCACAAACGTATGGGACACTTTTTCCACTACCGAGGAAAATAATATTCAATGCATTATTCAGACATCCGTCAGCGAAATCACTGCAAGAAATGTCCCCTCGCTAACCTAAAAGGGAAAAATGCACAAACGAACAAAAACTACTCGGTCTTCTTTCTCGCATGACGGCTACTGTTCGATCCGATGATCATCACGGGGACGCCTCCCCCCTCCCTCTCCATCAACGAAATGGGAAATAGTGTATGAATTTTTCCGACTCCCATAAAATGCCGATTAACATACTTTTGTGCTTGCCTATGGGGAATGGGATGATGATGGTGCGGCGCGGCAGCAATCGCCTCGGCCGGCGGCGTGCTGCTTGTCGACCGAGATGGATGGTGACTTTCTGTCTCGCGCTGATTTTCCACTAAAGATTGTTTATATTGCGCTTTTTGTTGCTTCTATGGTACGAATGTACTATAATAGGTTCGTAAGGTACTGACTGACTGGGGGTTTTTGCTTTGACAGACGACTGGCATTTGAGGGGATCAAAACAGAGCTTGGATCTCAGTCGTTAAGAGTGTTTTTATATGGCATTCGGATGGTGGTATTTCCCTTGTGACCAATTGGCGATTTGTGCGGTGGGAAGAGGATCGCTGTTTACGTGGTACGCATTGTGTAAGCATTGTTTATGCTCGTTGACACCGAAAAGGGTTTGATTTGATATAGTGTGGACTAAGTGGGACAATTTGAGTATTTTTGAAGATAGCTTAGGTACTAAATTAAGTTTTAAAAGAAGTAAATAAATTGGGGTTTCCGTTTCGATTTTAGCTCATCAGTATATGGCAGCTGATTTGATTATCATTTGGAAATTCGGTTCAAAAATGGAAACACCACTTATGCTCTTATAAAAAGATTGGTAGCGGGTTATTTCTTGTTAGTACAGAAGATTTGAATGTGATAAGACCAAAATGAGAGCGAAACATGGTTCTTCTCAAGGAGAACATTAGGTAACAACTATTTACGTTGCAGGTCACAATACTTACTTTGATAAATTGGGTTAAACAATTCGATTTTATGGCATCAGTGCACAGTGGTCGAGACTGCAAATTTAACAACAAAATTGAGATTTTACTAAAACTAAACAACTTAGCCATTCTAGCTTTAGTGAGGTTGTTGAACGACAAATTTTGGAAAAGTTTGCTGAGGGCGTGTATACTCTTTCTGTCATACTTTTCATTTTACAACCATTTTAAAATTGAAGGTCAGGGTGTTAATATTTGTTAGAAAAACTGTTTTATTCAAAGAACTTTTGCGGTATATATTTAAAAACTAAAATAGTCTTCAGGAAACTTATTTTGAGACGAATAATTTGTTTCATGGTACCATATAAGTAACTATTTTCGCTGAAAAGTTATCAGCACTTTTTCGCCAAAAATGGGGTTTTTTAGAATAACAATATCACTCATTGGGCCAAACAAAAGATAATTCTTTGTCAACTATAACTAAGCTCATGATTAAAGTTATAATTTAGCAAAATATGACGAATATAATATTTTCTAAAATTTCATAAAATTGATTTCTAAAAATCTATTTTTGATATATGAAATACTTATATCTTTTGAATAAGCTAGAGTTTTGATGTGTTAGAAGAAAATGTTCGTCTTCAAAAACTCTGAAAAACATCTGAAAACTGAAAAAGTTATATTAATAATTTGTTTTTTCATGAATTTTCTCTTTGTAATATATTTAAGTTGCTTTCACGGTGGACAATATAAAAATATAGTTTTATTTTCATGTTAAAATATTGCGCTTTTCATTACTTTTTTATTATTTTAAATAACTGCTAGGGAGGTCCTTTTTTCTAATATCAGAATATTAACTTTTTAATGGTTCGAGATAGAATTTCGCTGTCTTTCAGAAAGTTGAAGAAAATAAAATTTTGAAAAACTTTGTCGAAGACACTGGAACTTTATGTCGTGTACTTTTCATTTTACAAGAAATTTACCAAAAAAAAGTTTCATAAAAATGGTTTTCTTCATATATTTTTTGCAGTTTTGATTTTTCGTTAAGATCACTTTAGAAATACTTCCAGATATTTTGAAGGAAAACAATTTGTCTCAATATACCGAACCTCTAGCTTCTCTCGTTAAAAAGTTATATATACTTTTTATTAAAAAGAAAAAAAAATTGTGGTAAATAGTGCATAATAAACAAAAATTTAGTATTTACCATTTTTAGGTGATCTATACTACAAAGCATGCTATTTCATATGACAGCAACGGTATTTTTCATATTTAATCTAAGATAAATATTTAAAAAAGTTAGATTTGTTTATATAAAAGCTTTCATAGCTTTGAAACGAAAAAAGTATAGTAGTTGTTTTAGAGCAAATTATGCGCACTAAATAATGTTCAAGTTTTCCAAAGAGTACTCCAGAGTAGTTTGAACGGAAGGAATGATTCTGTCAAATTGTTTCAATAACAATTTATTTTAAAATTCAATTACAGTTTCAATATTTGTATGATTTAATTTCTTCCAATTTCTATCTTAAAGCTAATCTTAATTTAATCTATAAAGTCTATAAATCTAACAGAAAGAAGAAAAAACTCGGCAACTTTCTTTTAGAGTGATCAATTGTTTAAATGAAACTGAATAACGAATTCTGAATAACTACATAAATCAAGAAAAACATGAAAACCCACGAAGAAAATGATCCGTAGAAATTTTTCGTGAAACTAGCTTTCTCAATTTAAATAATTTCAGTGAGCCATTTGCGCGACTTCCGGAGGGTTTATATAGATTTATTTATTATCCAGCCCATTTATTTTTTAAAATTTTCTCTTATTTTTCATTATGCTGATATTCCTTTTTTCCATTTCTACTAGGATTTTCATTTGAAACACTTCTATTTTATTTGTTTTCTATTAATTTTACTTGTTCATTGATGATGTGTCTATTTTTGAGTTATCTCCACTTGTTCCTGTTTTCTATTTTTTCTTACGTCTTCCGTCCAATTGTTTCCATTTATTTGTATTTCTATTAGTTCTTTTGAAATTAACAAACTTGTACATTTTTTGAATTTTGATAGTTATTTTATTTTTATCTTTTTATTCCAATCTTGTACTTTATCAGTTCTTATATTTTAAAACATGTTTATTTTCCCATTTTCCTGCTTTTATGTTTTCCATTTTTTATTTTATTTCTAATTTTTATATTTGAAGCATTTCGTAGTATTGTTATTTTTACGTCTAACTCGGTGGATCCATTTCGCTCATTCCTATATTTGTTTACTTTATTATAGTCTTGTTTCTATATTTTTTGTTGTGAAGATTTCCTTTAGCCGTTTTCCCTGTTGTCCATGTTCATGATGTTGCATTTTTCATTTTTTTGTTCACCCGTATTTAACTATTTGAACCATTTTGCAATATTTTTTATTTCTTCAATGTTTTTCTAATTTCCTTTTCCATTTCCTTCGCTTTACTCATTCTTTTTCATTTTGCTATTTCTTCAAAATGTTTACACACGTTCACATTTTAACTTTTCCGTTGTCTTAATTTTGTTCATTTTCTGTTTTTTCTCGGTTTTGGATTTTTTCTTCTATTTTTGCTATTGGTAGGTTTTCAACTATTTGCATATTATTAATCTTTTTCCATTATTTTAAATGTTTTTTTTAGGTTTCTTGTTTTGTTCCATTTAATCTATTCATTTATCATTAGTTTTTCTTCCTTTGTTCCTTTTTCTGTTTTTATCTCTTTAAATTAACCTCCAATGAATGTTCTTTTTGTTTTTTAGATTAAATTTATTACATTTTCATTTTGTTACTATTTTCACAATTTCTACATGGTATGAATTCTTTAATAATATTGCATCAAATATATAAATGAAGGACTCGCAAAAATAATCTGAATCAGTTTCTCGAAACCAAAAAAGTCAGCTACACTATCAAACAAAGGAGATGTTGTATTTTCCGAAGCTGGCAATGTTTTAGTGAACCGACTTGGCCAAATGTGTTGTTTATTTAATGAATTCTAGGTGAAGCCAAACAAAGATCCGAACAAATCCATGCACTGTCGACACCTGAATAAACACGAATTTTTCCTTTTATTATTTCTAGTCTCATTTTCTTTTTTACTTTTTAAAGACATTCAATTAGCTAGAGATTACTGAGTAGGGAAAGTTAAATTTAGAGTCATAGTACTCAAGTGAGAGCAAGGAAGTGAAGTATACAGATCGGAAATTTAGAAGTGGCAGGGTTATTAGAACTGGCTTAATACCTTACGGGCTTATCTTTTGTCTTCTGCTGATTGGGGTCGAGCTTAGGCAACACAACTACGAATTACTCAAGTCCACCAACATGTTTCCTGGTAAAGATGGACTCTTTACCGTGAGAACCGACAAAAGAAAAATGTAAAAAGTTAAATACGAAACTATCGATAAATCGTCTACCTTCAAAGCTATTAAAATTTTCATAGAGATATTCATATTGTCGGTTGTCACGGTAAAGATGGACGTGTCTATCTGTGCCAGGACACATGCTAGTGAGCTCGGGTGATTCGTAGTTATGCTGCCTAAGCTCGACCCTGATTAGCAGAAGACAAAAATTAAGCCCGTACTATATTAAGCCTGTTCTAATGACCCTGCCACTTCTAGTTTTCCTATCAGTTTACTTCACATCCTTGCTCTTACTTGAGTACTATGGCTCTAATTTTCAAACAAACCCTATCCAGTAATCTCTAACTAATTGAAAGTCGTTAAAATGTAAAAAAACATATTCAAAAGGTTTTACGATCACAATTTGTTCGACTTAAACTTGACGCACGATATTCAACAAATCTGAATAGCACGAATCCGAACTACCTGCACGCCCAAGTTAGCGAAATCGTTTAAAGTGACCAAATCAACTGTCACCAGCGTACCGGACACCAAAGAAATAGTGTTCAAGCATATGAAGTTGTCGAAGTTCACACAGAAATATCTGGTTTGACAGGCTTTCTGTACCTGTGGTTTGACGTTTTCATTGTGGCCAAGCGTGAAAGAGTGCATGAAAAAAAGTTTGCTACCTTTCATGAACTTACACCACGTTGTTCCACGCTGTTTTGGGCGGATTTTGAATCCTGCCATCACGGAAAAAATACATGTAGTGGTATTAAGCCTACAAGGTTCATGTGGCGCACAAGAACAAGACTCCTTCCAACATGTTAGAGCTCGAGAAATACTGATCCATCGTCAAGTGGAACCTGAAGAAGTTCCAAAACTGTTAATGTAAACTGGCTGTGGCGAGCAAAGTGGACGAGATGACTGTGCAGAATTTGATGGCAATAATTAAAAGACGCTTAACCGAAAGCTTATTTGCTTATTCTGTATTTTATAGTAACTCATGAAAACAAATGTTTTTAATAAACAATTAATCATTGTTGTTTGACCAAATTTTGATCATAGACGACACCGGTGGTTGAGTGGTAAGCGTGACCGCCGCTCATCCCAGTGCACAGTGGTTCCATTCCTTAAGAGAGGCGGTCATAAATATATTTAATGCAAATTTTGATACAAAACTGCATTTCTATAGTAAATTTGGGTCGCAGAATTCAAATTTCGCAATAAAAAATCGATCATATCCACCTAACAATGTAATACGGCTTTTCTTATTACATTAAGATTCACATTTATTTTTTTTTGTTCCAGAATTTTTTTTTTGGTATCGAATAGTACAAGTTGTGCTGCGCTGGTAAAAAAATGAATAGTTATTCATTGAAAGTTTTCCAAATTGTAGCTTCTGCCCCTGAACGCAAATATTATGATATCGTCTTCGGTGAGCATAATATCTCGAAGTTTAAATAAATCGTGTATTTTTTCCTTCAAAAAATGGTGGTTTTCGTGAACAAACAATGTGTTTTCCTACAATAAAAATTATCCCATTATAAAAAAAAACTCCGAGTACCAGCTATTTTAAAATGGAGAAATACTACTTGTACTTGAGAACGTAGTTGTAATACGAAGTGGAGTGAGACATTTGCCTCGTACATCGAATGTTCCGTAGTGACATGTGTTTCAAAGAGAAGCGTCAAATAAATCGAAATAACTCAAGTTCTAATGATTCGATCCATAAGAAATTTTGGGAAAATAACAAAGAAGCTATATAGTTTCGAGATCAGTAGTAATTATTATCGTAATATAATTTGACAATCTGATATAAAGTTTTTCGTCTTGCATTATCCCGTTAAACATGTACAACATCTTAGATTTTCTAGGCATTCTGGGCGCAGAGATGCGCAGCTGAAGCCCAGTTTAAGTGGAAGTTGAACGTCTGACGACCATTTTGAAAAGAAGTTCGGGAAGGATATCGAGGGACAAAGTTAGTTAAAGTCATATTGAAAATTTTTAGGATAATTTTTCTATTACATATACAAATAAACCCATATTTCTGATCTCCTTACACTCTAAAAACTGGAAATTATCATTTAATACAAAGCTAATAGTAGTGTTATCTGAAAAAAAATTGAATATTAAAAATTACAGATCGACAAAAACATTTTTCTGGCGAGCAATCGATTATCGATATTATTTACATTATCGGCAAATAACGAGCCACCCTATGCATTCTTCTATATACTAAGAAAACCAGTTCAGTATTGACAAAATTAATTATGAAACTATAAAATATACATACAGAACGATGTAATCGCAAGATAAAAACACGCCTTCGCCGAAATATTTTTTTTGTATTATTGGCCTATGGGGGGACCACTGTGCAGTGTGTCTGGGTTCAATACCAGCCGAGATCATTGAGATTTTCTGAGGTAAAAACTTTGCGTCGCATCTTTCTTCGCAAGGGAAGTAGAGTCGTTGGTTCCGGCCACGTGTTGATGAAGCGATAGCTGGTTGTAGAATCACCTCTCGGGCGTCGGTAATAGGCACCTAGTGCTGACAAAGACCGACGGAAAATAAACGAAAAAAAATTCAGCGTAATACCACTTGAAATGAAAAATACCGTTAGATAGCAGATATCTATTTTTTCCAATAGATTTCGAGCTTAAAAGTTTCTGTGTTCGAAAAATCTGCAAAGATTGAGGGTGTCCTTATGCTGAACCCCCCGGGCCCGTAATTTCTCCCTACAGCCCTGCAAATAGTCTTTTCAATTTAGGATGTGGTCTCAATTCGGTTTTAGCTAGCTGCCACTAAGTTAGTGTCGGATTCTGATGAGACAAAGCCCAAACACAAATTTCATAACTGATGCACTATACAGAGGTGTTTAGTTCAAAGATGTGAACACTTCGTTTATATCGTGGTCAAGTCGGATGCCATATATTGATGAGAAGAAATCGAAACGTTAAACTCAACTTGTTAAGTCGGTATTGTGCCTCTCAACAGAATGCGCTTCACCTTATTTTCTCTGAAGGGAGAGATTTAACAAAAGAAATACACAATTGGCGTCGAAATGTTCCGTTTTACTAAGATGGGTAAGTTACATTTACAGATTTAGCGATTAACAGATAAATTCTTATTAAAAAACTTTGAAAACATTTCAATTGAAGAAGAAAGAATCCCCGTGCGCATTTCTTTAATTTTCGAACAAGTATCACGATCAATCTCCGACTGAAATGCAAAAATATGTGTGTCTGCTTGCTCAAATCCTTCGTTTGTTGGCATTGATTCCAACTGCGGAGCGGTATAATGGATTTCACTTGTTTCGGAACGGATGCAGCTCTACTTGTTCTCGCGTGATAATTTGAGTTGTGCTAATATTTAAGTATGAAAGAAAAACGTATGAGTAAATCAATTAAATTGTTTTCAATGTTCAACGACAAAAAATCTCACCTAAAATGCAATTCGCGACATAGGGTTTAGATTCCTATTCCAGTGATTTGAGGAGTCCTTTTGCGCATAATTGGAGTACTAGTACAAGATGTGATCAAATAAATGTTGCTATGTAAATCATTGTGGAAATCGTTGTTTGACCCAACCGAAACGTTGGCAGTCCATTTTCGAAACCCAAATTTAGCTCGTCATTCAAGAAAGCTCTTAGGGAATTTAATCAAGATCAATTTAAATGTTGAACAAATTGCTATTTTCCCATCTTCCTAGTTCAAAAAACGTTCCGACTCGTAATTTGTGCAGATTATTCAAAAAATTCTTTTTACAATTTACATACAAACCCCATTCGGTCGATCGATTCGACGAGGAACTACTTTGTTGGCCGGTGTTCAAAGCGTGCCCAATGGGTGTCAATATTGGTTCTGAAATTGATTTTCAACGATAATTGCGCCAATATACATAAGTTACATCATCGAACAAAATCACCAAAACGTGTTACCCCTGGCTCTCGAGTAAACACCGAAACTACACTTTAGCACATACACACACGCACGTATACGATCGCCCGCAGCCACCACTAATGCTAATCTAGGCAACCCCAAAATATCCCCGAAGGCGAAAATATTAACTACAAATCGCCTTATTGCCGCTCGCAGCTTGAGTCAGTAAGTTATTGCGGTGCTTAAGGCTTAACAGAAATAAGCCACTTGTTTGATCCATCCACTGCCGCACCGTAGCCGCACCGCGCCCTCCCGCACCAGAGGTCGAGTACCGAACTCCGAAAACTCAGCGTGCAACACCTGGGAAGAAGTGATGAAGTCTTTTGGCTAATTAATTATCAGTGAACGACCTAGCGAGGGTAGCTGTTGCGGGCCGGGTGAGAAACGCGTCCACTCTTTCCCAAATAGGTAGATATGCTAATCGGGTTTTTTTTTCTTCTCTCCATTTCAACCCTACTGCTAACATATCTGTGTATGTTTGAGATGTAGTGCGGGTCTGCCTCGCGCGACAGATAGAGATCATAAATTCATGGATCGACATTCGTTTGGTTTGAGCCGGTCCAGCAAGGATGGGTTGGTTGAACATTTATCGTAGGAGATTATCACCGTTGGTGCTACCATTTGTGATCGGTCAACGATTTGCTGTAAATTTGCTTGCCATTTTATCGCTCTCAACAGCCGCCAGCAGAAACAATAGGGTCCATAGTTTACGAAATCCATCGCTTGAAGACTGGAGGGGTGGTCATCTACTTCAAACTCGATTGAGAAGGGTTCCCGGCTTGTCAAATCTTCAAATTAGTTCGGTCCATCGAAAAACTAAAATCTAAAGGCGCGTGGATGAAATGTTGCACCGCGTGAGATTCGTGATTTTGTTCTACATCGGAACGACCCAACCAGAAGGAGGTCGAACCGGGGATGAAACTCGCACATGCTAAACGTCGGTAATAGTCGCTGACCTGACCGAATGCAGACACCGATCGAGTTCAGGGTTTTCAGACGAAGGTTTTTTTTTCTGCCAGGGAAAATTAGACAGAAGAAACGCGGTGCCGTCCGAAATAACGCTTTCATAAACATCATAAAAAGATAGACATAATTTATTATCTTTTTTCCGCGTCTGGTATATCGTTCCGGATTGCATCAGTGGATTTCGCATTTAGTCAGATGAGCTGAAAATGGTGAGTTCATCGGCAAGCATGGCCTGGTAACACTAACTTCTGCCTATTTATGTCAAAGCGGTGGTAAATTTTATATCACCTTCCTCTGACTTCAGGTTAAGTTACTTTGACACGTTGTTATTGGGTAGTTTGTAGATTTGCTTCCCAGTAATTGTTTGAAGACAAAAATAGTTTCACTGATTTGTCCCTCTAGATGCTCTTGAAAATTACATCTTAAAAATATATAGTTAGAGACTTGGTGTCTTCAGCTAAGTTGTTGAGGATGAATCCATCTTTTTAAATATATTTTTTTAGTTTTGGAGCTCATACACTACCCATGATCGTATAGTTGTCCCGTTTTCTATGGGATTTTTGGATAAAAATGTGTATTTTTCTTCTTAATAACTTTGCGGAAGGTCTTACTAATGTTGGAAATATCATAAACACTGTTTATTAAACAGTTATATTATAAAAGGTTGTTCTAATAGATTTTTATCGCAGATAACCTAATATATTTCGATAGCCAGATAGCTATGTTTTCATATATTCAATATACTTGTTTCAAATATCATGCTCTACAACTTTATTGAAGGCACCAAGTAGTTGTAAATATTTTTTGTAGAAGTAATTCTCGATAATGACTGTAATTATATTTTCTAGAGAGGTGTTGTATTATTGTTGAGGATTGTGGGACTTCGGCAGAATCACTTTTGGTAGCAGTTTTGTCGTATAATGAACAGCTTCAAAACCGGAAATTTATTCATATTAAAAGAGTATAGGTTTACAAATTCATTCAATAACTCACATTATAGTGCTTCTTCTTTTACTTGCCGAGCGACAATCAACAACAAATCCAACTGTTTTCAGATTCCTAGTTTAGAAAACAAATGGATTAAGATCAGATGTTCAAATTGGGAACATAAACTTGTACATAAATTTGCAGAATTCATTTAATTTTTTGTTAAAATATCTAATATGTAGCATAAGAGATCATTTAAACATCGGACAGCACACTTACTCACAGTGCGTGGTGAATATGTGCAGCGTGGTGTGTACGGCCAACACAACAAATGTTTATTCCATGAAAACTTCATATAGCATTGGAGCATCTGTGCTGTTCTACCGGGATGTGTTCAGCAGTTGATCTGTCCTGCAGGTCACTGAGTAGTGAACTTAAGACCTGTTGGCGAACAAACAATAAAGCATAAATGATGGACCTACATGATCTTATTGTTCCCCGCAGCATAAACTCGTATGGTAGCTTTTGTTGCACAATCACGCCGAATTTCTTACCGGTTGGTCATTCAATCGCGGCAAATAAGCTGCGGTTAGTTTTTTGGTTTCGACCAACGGCGGGGAATCGCACTGCCCGAAATCAACAATCTAATAAATGCCGTGCTTATAAAACGCGCACTTCGATCGAAGTCTCCTTTTCGTCTGCTCGTGTATCTAGTACAGGTTTGCACACTCATTCTGTTCTTTGCTCTCTCGTGTCGTTGACAGTTCTGCTGAACGATACTCAGCTCCGCATCGGTTATTGTTTAGGGAGTATCCGGATACCACACCACTATCAGCAGTGTTGATAGATTGGCTGTTTTCAACATTCCCCCCTCCGTGTAGTTCTGGGGGTCCCTGCCTCTCGTTCCGGTTTCCGCGAACATCCAACAGCGCAAGTTTTACTGCTGGTCGACTGATGATCCCGTTTGCAGTTAGAACCGTAGCTCTGTGTACTTGGCCGTCCTTGGCTTTGACGACTTCGATTATTCGACTTCTCAACCATCCATTTCGTTTGTTCTCCTCGATCACAATAACTAAGTCTCCTGATTCCAATGGTTTGACGGCTTCGAACCATTTCGTCCGTCTAGTGAGGGTCGGCAGATATTCGCGGACCCAGCGCCGCCAGAATTGGTCTGCGAGATACTGCGCAAGCTTCCAGCTGTCACGAAAAGTCGCTCCTTCATTCATCATCCGTGTCGTAGGCTGCACCACACCACGAGATCCGTACAGCAGAAAGTGGTTCGGGGTCAGGGCTTCTTGGTCAGTATCGTCAAGAGGGACATACGTGAGTGGTCGCGAATTGACGATCGCTTCCGCTTCCAGTAGTACAGTTTCCAGAACCTCATCGCTTGGATGACGAGGATATTCTGCGATGGTTTCCATTGCAGCTTTCACTGAGCGAACCATTCGCTCCCAGGATCCACCCATGTGAGGAGCAGATGGGGGATTGAAGTGCCAGCTCATTTTGGAATTAGTGAACGTTACTGCGCAGTTTTCATGAATTCCCGGAATCTGCTTCGTCAGTAGGTTGCTAGGAAACAGTTCCATTATCGGAGTAAAACGCTTCTGGAGATCCTCTACGTGCCACGAACCTGCGAATGGCCATAACACATGCCTGCGTCGATAGGCTGTGGACGACTTCAAGGTGCACTGCACGTGTAATGAGGTACGTGAAGAGCGCCACCCAGTGCTTTGCTAAGCTCCGCCCTTGCTTCACGAGTATTGGTCCGAAGTAATCAACGCCAGTATTGCTGAATGCTCGAATGTTTGGTGTCAATCGAGCTTGCGGAAGTGGCGCCATCATCAGCGGCCGTGGAGTAGATTTTCGAACCCTGCAGAGTTGGCAGTCCTTAGACACCCGTAGGATCAGAGGACGAAGCTTCGGAATGCGAAACTGTTGCCGGATCTCGTTGAACACCGTCTCACGATTTTGGTGTTTGAAGCGGCGGTGATAGCTATCGACAAGCAGTGTCGTGAGATCGTGATTTTTCGGTAATATGATAGGGTACTTAACTTCAAACGGGGCGGTAGGCTCAGCCCCAATTCTACTGTTCATCTTAATCACGCCGTCATCTCTTTCTCTGGTTGTATTTTATTAAACTCCAGAGTGCAATACTCGTCCGGAAACGCTTGAAACTGCGCCTGCCGCCACATCAAATTCTCCGCCTGCAGTAGCTCACCACTGGTTGGTGGTCTACATATTTTTCCTTTTTCAGCAGCTTTACTGCTCTCAGTACGTACGCAGTCGAATGCAGCAGACGATTCCAGTTCGAGAACCTGTCGACGTCAATTAAAGGGTTCGACATCTCTCGATGATGTTGATATATAACTCGGAGTTCGTCATCTGTCGTTCCCTGCATGGTCGGTTGTTCGGGCCATTCTTACTACGGTAGGTAGAGAAATTGTACCAATGGCAATTTGGACTAAAATCAGGGCCATTTCTCCACTAAGTTGCATCATCAGCCACGTTCGATTTTGACGGAACATATCGCCCCTCATCCACGACGGAAACATTTAATATTTAGCCAACTCGGAACCCGACTTAGGGGTGATATCGTCGACTATCGGCTCAGATCCAAGAAAGAGATATTCTGGAGTCAGTCCACATGAACCGCTTTTCAATAGGGAGATCGAGCGACATGCAAACGGTCTACATCAACCGGTAGCCTATCGGTGCGGCTTGCAACTCAAGTCGAGGAATGGAAAGCGGCTTAAGTGGCGCCACCTTTGCCTTTGCCGCAACCATCACACATCGCACATTTCCATCTTGAACAATCCGTAAGTACGCTACACACGCGTACGCCAACTTGCTCGCATCGACGAACATATGAAGCTGTATTCCACTGTGCTGCATACTATTGCTCCCGCTAAAGAAACAACGAGGGACCTCCACTTCGCTTAGCCGACACAACAAACGTGTCCAATCTTTCCACAAATTATGCAAATTTTCTATAATCTTCTCGTTCCAGTCTGTACCAGATCTCCAAATGTGCTGCATGAGAATCTTACCATGTATGACGAAGTGAGCAGTAAATCCGTACGGATCAAACAGTGACATGACAATTTTCAGTACTTGTCGCTTCGTGGGTATATCACCTTCCATCAACAGCTTCATCAGATCATCCCGCAGAGAAGCATCATAGGAAAACACATCCATTGCTGGTTTCCAAACCATTCCAAGAACTCTTTCCACAGTTGCAGTTTTGTCCAAGTACAATGATTTTACCTGTAGATTCTGGTTCTCGCCTAGCCGATGTAAACCCTCAGATGAGTTAGACGACAAGTTCCTGATATCGAATCCCCAAAGCGAATGTACGTACTTCACATCGTTTACAGGTTGAACTGCTTCGTCCACCGTGTCTACGCTATCTAGGTAGTTGTCAACGCAGTGAGCGTTTATGATTGCTGCGGCTGCTCTCGGGAATTGTGCTGCGCAGTCCTGGGCGTTTTTGTTTTTGACGTATTGCGCTGAACAAGGTGAATACGTCGCTCTGAATGTAGCCACGTCCATGACGAATATTTGCGGTGCCTGATCTAGATGCTCTCGTTGAACGAATCTTTGTGACTGTGTTCGATAATCCGGACTTGGTAGAACATTTCTCGGATGTCCCAGCACACTGCGACTGCCCGCCGACGGAACCGCAACAGTACAGCGAACAGTGATGTCAGCATATCTGGCCCTTTCAGGAGCATATCGTTGAATGAAACACCGTTCACGCGTGTTGCAGCATCCCATATTAATCGAATTCTCTCTGGCTTCTTTGAGTTCTTTACGATTCCGAGTGGCAAGTACCAAACGCGATCTGGATTCGTCGACCTCCTCAGTGAATCGGTGGTCATATCCCTTACGCTCATAGTCTACAATCTGCGTATTTATCTGTTCTCGAAGCCCTGGTTCTTTGGTGAGCTTATTTTCCAGCGACTGCATTCTGCGTACGACCATTGGATAGCTATTTGGGAAAACTGGCTGATCGTACTTCCACAAAAGTCCGGTTTCGAAACCACCATTTACCCTTCGCGTTGTTTTCTCAAGGAAATCGCGGGCTCGTTTATCTTCTTCCGACTCAAGTGGAGTAGCTACGGCTGCTTCTTCGATGCCGAAATACTGTTTCATTAGCTCGTGTAACTCTTGATTCCCGATCTCTTCTGTGTGCACGTGCAGCTGTTCTATAGTACTTTTTCCCTTTTTCGCTTCCCGAACACACACCAGCCTAGTCGTGTCTTCGTTGCTACTGGCTCATTAGAACCTCCTTCGCGCACCTTCAGCGATGTTAGAAGCTGTACATGTTCTATCCCGATAATCATCTGTGGAACTGCATTGGTGTAACTGCATAGTGGGAGTCCACGGAGGCGTGGATAGATTTTCTGTAGTTCGCTATATTGGAGCGCCTGGCTTTGAAGTTTCAATTTCTTCACCGTGCGCACATTGTTCAGCTTGAACTGACTCTTCAAACCGGTGCCGGAGATGGCAACAGATATTTGCTGCGAACCCTTCTCCTCTCGCGAAATATTTCCGGTCCACGAAAGGAAGAGCGGACTTTCAGGACCAGCGATGTTTAACTCCGTAGCCAGTTCCAACAGGGTGGACAACTATCGTCCAGGAATGCAAACGTGCATATCTTCTACAAATTTTGTTTTTATCGTACCTCTTTGGTCGGCCTACTCTGCTGCGTTGGATTATCTCCGGGGATTGTCAGGTCCGATGCTGTGCTCACCATATCTGTCATAAATTCTCCGAACGTCGCCAAATTGACGTCCGAGTGAGTTTGATCGCTTGTACCAAGACCATTGCATTTTCATTTGTGGCGAAAGTTTCTCCACCAGTTCGTGCACCAGCATTGGATTGCGTAGATGCTCTACCAAATTAGCCAAACACATATGGTCGACCAGATTTCGCACTGCCATCCCGTAGGTAATGATTTACTGTAGATTCTCCACATTAGGTGAAAGAACACTCCTAAGTTTCTGCAGTAATGAATGAATCAGGATTTCCAGCCGACCAAACAGCATACGCAATGTTTCCATCACATGCACAATCCTTCCTTGTGGCAATGGTTGTCGTCGGAGTGGCATTCTGTCACCTTTGTTATGGAATCTGGTTATCGACGGTTTGTTGAAGAAACTCAATGAGCTTGGATTTCCAACCTACGGGTTTGCTGACGATTGCCAAATACTAATTACTGGACTTTCCATCAGAACAATCTTTGACTTAATGCAACAAGCATTGAGAGCTGTCGAACAGTGGTGTCGACAAGCTAAATTATCAGTTAACCCAAACAAAACATCAATGATTCTTTTCACGAAGAAGCAAATAACGTCCTTTGCAATTCTTTGATTCTGAGCTACTGTGTGCAGATCAAGTCAAATACGTTGGAGTTATATTGGATTCCAAACTGAACCATAGATACCATCTCAACTTGCATACTAGTTGTTAAGAACAATACAACATAACATGCTGTTGAAAATAAACAACCGATAACTAGTTACCAGGAAAAACAACACACATCAAAGAATTGCAAAGTATCCTTCTAGTTAAGCATGCATTAGTATCTCTTGAGCCATGGGAAACTTGTGAGTCCGTCGTTTCTATTAGTCTCCGATTGACTCATATTGCCACATCTACAAATTTCGTGGCAGACATGTAAATTTCGACAGCTTCTTATTCCGTGGTATCCAAATCGGGTAACGTAACCATAGTTACGAGTTTTCCAATTTGCGGGTACCCTGTTATACATAACGATTAACAACGTTATTAGAGGTGCACGGAGCTAATTCGTGTATTCGTACTTCGATTGTGTTATCTTCCATAAATACTGACTTCATTCAACGATATATTTTGTTTCTTGAAACAAACACTTTTGCTTGATTGATGGTCTGGAACATAATCAGCACGCTATGTCTAACATGGTGAACTTGTAATCGTCACCCATTTTTGTTTATGTTCGACACAGTAGGAACATAATATTTTGTTTCTAGGGTGCAGACAAAACGACACACGGGTTGATTTATTTGTTTAGTTTTAACTTTTGTTGTAAGAACAGATGAATCCAAGTAAATCGTTTCTAATCGTAAATTTTATGCAGGTTTTTTTTTGAAAAACGATGTGATGCGTTCCATTTAATTCCACTATGCTTCGCGTGTATATTGTGAATATATAGATACAAAATGCAGTCATCAGACACAAATACATCAACTGCAAGAACGGCGAGCAACCGAATACTACTGCTGAGGAATTTCACGAAGATTTGTCCGAAAATCTTTAAAATCGTGACCGATCATCTTAGATTTCAATGAAACTTTACATATTTCGCCGGCATGGAAGACTAAACATTTTCCACTATCAGTAAGATTATTTTGACTCAAGAGCAATTTTTTAAAAGAGCGTAGACATTTCTACGTGCATCAGTTTCAAAAATTGTTGTTCGATTACTGTATTTTATACTGCAAAACTTTCTGAGAATGAGTTACAAGGAATGAATATCTCTGTACGAAAAAAATATACCCTGAAAAAAACGTTGTGTCATTTTTTATAAAAACAAAAATTTGTGTTAAAAATTTAAATTGCAGAAAAATCCATTTTTTATATTGCGTCAATGAAAACCTAACGAGAAAAGGAACATTTTGAATGTGATTGTATGATGGAGAACTTATCGGTAAAAAAGTTTCTCTAACAATAACTTTATACATGTTTTGAAGTTAGATGTACGTTTCAATGTAGGGGTCCCGCTTCAAAGTTTCTGCTGAGATATTTTCCCAGTTTTCAAATGCGAATATCTTCCGTTATACTGATCGAAATCGCTGTTTTTTTGCACTATCTGATCAGAAATATGTGCACGTATATTATATTCGATTCTGTAAAATGTAAGATTACTATAAATAACGATTATAATGTATTTTGTGAAAGTGGTGCTTATCTGCGCTGATTGGTCCGTACAATTCAACCAAGCAGAGAGCGTTGCTAGTACTGCCCCTTTAGCATCCAGGAAACCGACATGCACTATAAAAGCGGCACTTAAGAACAAAATCGTCAGTTTGCTTTCTGGCTTCATAGTAGTTGCTACGTTTCGTCAGTTCGAAGCAATATATTCCATGACTACCGCCAGGCATCATTTCAATGGTGTACATGCGCGCCAGTTGCATACATACAATGATCACAGATCATAGAAAAAACAGAACACTCTTTCTTTCGGAGCTAAATAAACGAATTTCACGTGTTCGCTGGTGGTGGGGTGGTTTGGTGAGAAAGACCCCGCTCTCTTGCTCTTTAGGGCCCTTTACACGAGGCGCTAGTAATGTCACTACTGAGCAGTAATGTCACTTTTAATGAGTGTAATGTGAGTAATGACGGAATTCCTATACAATTTCAGTAATGCCATTACTTAGTAATGACACTTTTGCTGTGCGTGTAATGGCCCCTTTTCAATTATGTGTGACGTTTTCAAATAAATTCACCACGGCGCGCTCCAAAGTGCACTTCTGGGGACACCCGGACATTTATACTAGGCTCCAGTATATACAATACACCCACCGCAGTGCATACTGGAGCGCGTTCTGGTGAATTTAGTTGAGAACGCCACACATAATTGAATGATCAGTTACTGGAGTGTATATTGGAGTGTGCTCTTTGGTTAGTTTTCTTCTGGCAAGCGGTAATGTGAGTGCGATTGACGATATCATTAGTAGGTACTGGTTGTGTGAAGGAGATTATGTTGGTTTATTGATGGTTTGATACTCGGGGCAAACTGGGTAAACGTTTCACATATCATCGTATATGCTGCTATAAACACAGTTTTATAACGATCTGTAGAACCAGATTAATTGTATAATATGTGCACAGCGGGTTTTCATTTTACTTATTTTGTTTGCGAATTTCACTGCTCAACAAGTGAAATGCCTCGTTATAAGTAATGTTCTGGTACTGCATTCGTTGTCGGTTATTATCTTGCGTGACAATTGCAGGGTTATTGCGTAGAAACCTGGTTGGTTAAAGTTTGAACATATTATAATTTATTTTATTTGTGCATGTCATGCTTTAAAGTGGCCACTGTAATTTTATTACAGAATATAATTCTAGAAATGGGGTGGGCGTAGCGTATTGGTAAATCGATTGCCTTGTACGGAGCGCACCTGGGTTCGAGTCCCGACCCCGTACATAGGGTTAGAAATTTTTCCTAAGAGATTTTTCTAACCCGAAGAGGCGAATGACCTTAAGGTTAAAACCTCTATAATCGAAACAAAAAAAATAATTCTAGAAATCGTTTAAAATCAAAATGAATTTAACAAAAATCTAATAAAATGCGATAGTTTTCGAGATATTTGGTGTTTTGTTCCAACATAAACAGTGATTATGCCCTTTATAAAAGTTATTCGTCATACCCCATCATAAAATGTCAAAAATCTAATGTTTATCGTTTGAAAGACGTAAAAGCAACTTTTTCAGTGTATTTGGATCATGGAGAAGCTTTCAATAAAAAAGTTTTCCTAACAACAACTTTTGACATATTTTTATAATTCATACTATTTGCAATCAAAAATTCAATTTTATTTTTGAATATGATTCTAAACGCCATTTTAATGCAATATGCTAATAACAAAAAAATTCTGAAATGTAGTAGTTCTCAAGATATTTTAAATTTTCTTTTAACAAAACAATTATTTTGTTTTATTATGACCTTTCACAAGTTATTCGCGATTCTCCATCAACAACAATACATTTTTCAAAAGGCCTAAACCTTTATATCGATAAGTTCTCCATCATACAATCATATTCGAAATGTTTATTTTCTCTTTAGGTTTTTGTTGACAAAATATAAAAATATTATAAAAAATCACTATGCTATATTTCACCCTAAGGAGGAAAATTTGGTAAAACCAAAATTTCTCACTAGGGTGAAAATTTGTTGGTAAAAAACCAGTCTTTGTACAGGAGGGCACAAATCCTTATTTCATACTATGTTGCGTTTCGGCTTCGCCTCATCAGAAACCGACACTAACACATTGTCGGAATAGATTAGCGCCGGCTTGACGCAAATCCCTTAAAACTAAAACACACTATGTGTTTCAATCAAACGACTGATCAAACGTGATGTCCCGTTCGAGCAGAAGTTCTGTTTATGCCGATGAGACACAAGTGAAGCCGAAACTTGTCTTGGATTAGCAGGCCTATGCGAAAGCACTATGCTATATTTCACCCTAAGGAGGAAAATTTGGTAAAACCAAAATTTCTCACTAGGGTGAAAATTTGTTGGTAAAAAACCAGTCTTTGTACAGGAGGGCACAAATCCTTATTTCATACTATGTTGCGTTTCGGCTTCGCCTCATCAGAAACCGACACTAACACATTGTCTTGTGTCTCATCGGCATAAACAGAACTTCTGCTCGAACGGGACATCACGTTTGATCAGTCGTTTGATTGAAACACATAGTGTGTTTTAGTTTTAAGGGATTTGCGTCAAGCCGGCGCTAATCTATTCCGACAATGTGTTAGTGTCGGTTTCTGATGAGGCGAAGCCGAAACGCAACATAGTATGATTATAAAAAATGTTTTTTTTTGCAATTTAAATTTTTAACACAAAACATTTCTAGTGTATATTTTTTCTCGTGCAGAAATATTCATTCCCTGTAACTCGTTCTCAGTAAGTTTTGTTGTATAAAATACAGTAATCGAACAAAAAAAAATTTAATTGATGCTCGTAGAAATGTCTGCGCCTTTTTAAAAAATTGCTCTTGTATCAAAACATTGCAATTGTCAGAGAAAATAAGGGAAATTCATAAACCGAACGCAATTTCAAAGTTTCGTTCAAATCGACGATGGTCATATTTTGTGGTCGACCGGTTTCTCATGGAATCCCTCTGCTGTTGGCTGAGTTGAACTGATTTGATTTCTTTATTTCGCGTATAATAATTGGTTTCTCGTAGATATCACAAGCATCTTTGGCGAGGCTCAAGATCACCGTTTTAACTATCTTAACACAATGCATTTTTGGGTGAAAAATCACTTTAACGTGCTATAAAAATACAACAAAATAGAAAAATATCCATTTTAATCACCGGTTAATCAAGGTCAGTCTACCTTCTCATCTTGCCCCGAGTTGGAGCTAAAAATCGTTCCGCTAAGATACATTGTAAAAACTAACCCCCCTGCAGAAAAATTGTGTTGTTGCTGATTTTTGGAAATGTCCTGTAAGACTAGCTGCTCGAGAAGTGAAACAATTACTAAATGTACAGATTGTGCTCAATTTGCAAGAAGTTGACACTCTGAAAATGCACCATATCAACCATTAATAAGCACAATCGTCCGTTTCGCGGTACAACATGCAGCACACTAAAGATAGCTGCAATGTTAACAACATCATCCCCGTATATATAGGCGCTTTTGCTCTAAAGAAGTGTGTTCCTACATAAATTATCTCCAAGCACACCGGACATCGTGATTAACAAATTTATGACAAGATACGGAGAAGTGGATTCCATAACAGCATTTTATGCAAATCAGCCGAAAATGGGATGTTTCATCTGACAACACTGGTTATGCACCCAGGGCAGATACCTATGCGCAAATTCTGCAAAAAGTCACTGAACCATGGAAACATTGAAAAGTCCGCCTACTATAACCGTAAACACCACACCGTCATCTTATGTCAAACCACAAACAGCTTAAAAACCAATTAGGTTCTTTACTGACACAGTTAACCTCACTTTTCTCGACAGTGCGCTTGTACTGTTCACAAAGACTTAGAAAAATTTATGGACGACTAGATTCGCTCGAAGCAAATCGTAAAGTCCATGTAAACAGTACAAGCGAACTGTCAAAAATGAACACTCAGTTCATTTGTGACGTCGCTCACTTATTCACTCAATCAAAAACGCGCCCAGTGTCTCCAAACCAACAACCGGTACCACCAACAAAGAAGCGAACACGGAAGAGGACGGATACATTCGTCCGTGCCCTCGTATTCCTGGTTGGCGCTCTATTGCTTTCTTCGAACATACTTTGAATTGGCTTCTGAATATTGTGTAGAGTTTTCCGGCGGTTCAAACAATAAAAACTCAGCTTTTTTAGCCTAGTACATAAAGTTGACAACTCTCTTCGTTTGTTTTAACAAAAGTCAAATATCAAATAAGGTTATTGTATCCACTATAGGAGCTCAAATTTTCAAGTTATTAAATTAAAATGTCCTTCATTTTTTTCCGCTTTCATCATATAACAATTTAATAAGGCGAATGATTACAAATAAATTACAATTACTATTTTTATTGCCCTTCTATGAGTACTAGACGTTTTCGCCCATCTTTCGGGTAAAAACGTGGACCCCCAAATACGACTCGGGCCCCGGGGCAATTGCCGCGGCTGAGCTCCCATCTCATCGGGCCTGATGGAGAGACAACAATAAACGCAAGTGGTCTGTTACACTGACGGTTCTCTGATGGAGGACGTACTGGTGCTGGTGTCTACTGTCGTGAAATGAGACTGGAACAATCTCATTCGCTAGGAAGATACTGTACTCTATTCCAAACAGAAATCTTCGTGATTATGTGCGGGGTTCAATCGGTCCTTCTACAGAGCTTGTCTGGCAAAGTTATAAACTTCTACTCCGATAGTCAGGCTGCAAGCAAGGCCCTTAGCTCAGATAAGCCACGGTCCAAGCTAGTGATCGCATGCCGAACCCAAATTGAAGAACTAAGCATTGTCAACCTTGTCTGGGTGCCCGGACATTCCGGTATTACTGGAAATGAATGGGCTGACGAATTGGCCAGAGCAGGTGCAGTTTGTTGGTCCTGAGTTCACCCTGCCAATTTCGACAAGTTGGATAAGGGAAAAAATACGGTCCTGGGCTTCGTCCGAGCACTGCGATTATTGGTGAAATCTACAAACGTGTCGCCAAACAAAGGCGTTTCTAGAACAACCGTGCCCAGTTGTTTCGAAAAAATCTCCTACATTTTTCGAATCTCCACTGTGGAATGCTGACCAGTGCTTTAACCGACCACTGCAAACTCAATTATCAAATGGCAACTATTCAGCGCGCTGAGTCTTTTTCATGTGATCTTTGTGATTTCGACTACGGAACTTCATATCATCTGATATGCAACTGACCAGCGGTAGCGCAAATGCGATTTTGAGTTTTCGGCCTTCCTTATATAGAGGACAACGTGTTTGGATGACTGAAAGTCAGAGACATACTAAAGCTCCTTATCTAGTGTGGTAACGACCTTTAGGCTTACTCGTAGATGATTTGAACTACTTGTGAGTTTAACTTATCTGCTATTTGTTTTTGTTTTGTTATTTTTCCCACCCTTTCAATTTTACTTCCTCCCTCATCCTCCTCCTTTCCTTCCGCTCAGAAAATGATGAGAAGACACGGCAAGGTACAAATCCCCGACTACATACGGGCAACATGCCATTTGAGCCAATATATTCCGATAAGTGTTCACTACGATATACATACTTCAAAATCTGTATATTCTGTTTAACCTTCCGGAAGTCGCGCTTATGGCCCACTGAACGAACAGCCGCTGGTAATCTAAGACGATTGCGCTAGATTTTCAGAGCAGCGTGCACTCAGTGCACTAGCGCGACTGCCGGAAGGTTAATCACGAATTCTATGAAATAGGCACTAATTCCCGACGAGATCTACATTTCAGATGAAAATAAATCTTTGCAGTGCAACACAAGGTGGCCTCCACCCGCTTCATAATAAGAATTCAGAAACATATAAAAACATGCGTAGACAATTTCAGCTGTTCCAGCTCATTAGAATCAACATAACCAAAACTTAAAAGATAATTGGACAAATGTGTTTCCTATTTCATCGAATATTCCCTACCCTTCCCTATAGCCAACATTAGCCGATCTCAACTAGAGCGCAAAAAACGAACGCATAAACATCCCGTTCAATGACACCAATCAGCCATCTGTTTGAACTCAGCAACTCGCGTCACAGTTCACCGGAGTCCAAAATCCAAGCGCAGTTCCAAATAGAACTATTACTTCCACTAATGGGGAGGCTATCATTCATCGGAACCAATGGGGGAATCATATACCAGCGTACTTGTCACCCCCATCTTGCAGCACTTCCCAGAACGAATTGAGCACTTCGAAAAAACTAACCTTGCCCCGGCCAGCATACCAATTAGCTCCACGTACGTATTCCCTGTACACAACTCGGCTAGCAAAATTGTACTACTCCGCATCACCGCCCGAGTCTCGATCGTCTTAATAGGCCTGTTTATGAAAATGATGAATGGGCCATGCCAAATGTGCGACATCACGCCCCTCTTGAGAGATCCCATTCGAATTCCTTTTCGCGTCCACAACGCGCACTGTAATCCATTTTCAGGGTACCCACCTATATGCTGATGTGACCACATCTCTCGCCCGCCAATCGGTTTTCCGTGGGCTAGCCTGACCCAGACCCGAACCCGAACCCAAAACCCCTCCTACCCACTCAACTGATGGACGTACAAAGTTTCGGCTTCAATGAACTTCCTAACCTTGAATCGGGTGTTGGTGAGGGGATTTTCGTTTTCGTTTTTTTCGGGTGGCTGATGGCGGCGGAGGAACACCACTGCGCGTATTAGGTCACCATCGCGGCAGCGACTTATTCGGCTTTTGGAATACAATTGCCGCGGTGCGAAACCGTCGCCGTCGTCGTCGACTAATTCTAGGAGGTAGCGAAGCTTTCGGCTGCTTAGTGTGGACTATTTAAGTGGCATCTCAAACGCTTCTGGAGTGGCCGGAATGTAAGTGTTTGAAATTGTGCCGCATTGATGAATACTGGTTTGAACGAGTCGGGCGGGGTTGAAATTTTGCAGTGATTTTAAAATTATGCAACAGACAATCCGGGTTTAGTTTAAATTAAAACTGTTTATCATCCTAAAATCCTTGAGAAATTTTGTATTTGTAACGAATATTTTGACAAGAGGAACCCCCTTCGCTTCACCCATGATATAAATGAAAACAAACCGCCGCACAACCCGCCGATCCACCCAAATGAAGATGATGATGACGAAGACCGATGATGTTGCGGTGACTATTTTTTTCTCACGCAAAAAAAAACAAATAAACAGCCGCCGGAACACAACTCAGTGAGAGTGCATGCACGCCACCATCCGTGTAGCCTAGACCTTGCCGGCGAACGACGACAACGAATCTGTGTGGCATCGATCATTGACTCCAGAACCATGCGGTTGCCGTTACCACATCGCCACCGCAAACCGGAAGAAGTGACACTGATGGATTCAATATTGGGGGGCCACGCTGAAATCTTTGTTTCTATCAAAAGAGAATCATTTTTCCATCTGTGATGCTTAAGCCTCTTAGGACAAACGTTTTCCCTTTAGTTCCACTATGAATTTGTCGTGGACGTCTAGAATGGAAAAAACAGTAAAATCTCCAAAAAATGTTTGGTATATAAAATTATTTACCAAACTCTGTGACCAATAATTGCTAAATGAGTCGGTGAGACCCGGTCGGACTGTGACATTCAATTAAAATTAAGGAATGTGCTGGCAACCCTGGCTATGCATCAATGTCTGGCGTGCTTACGTACTGTTCAAACCGTTATCAGCAGTAGATCTCTTATCGCGTTGCTAATCGGGCTCTGCAAAGCGTCACCGGGTCCGTGTGGCGCTAGCCGACACTCATGCCACCCCGGATACTGCAAGCGGTATTGTGTACCGACTGTTTCGGTGCGGAGAACTGGCACAGAAACGGCTGAGTAAACATTATCGCCAGTTTTTGGCAACAAGATAAACTTTGCTACGCGTCTGAAGATCACAGACTCACGTAGAGTGTGTGGATGTGATGCGTGAGCGACTCCAGCTAAAGAGTAGGGGAATTATGGGTAAAACCGATACCCCACAACTTTCCCTAGAAATCAAATTTTTAATCATTTCATGATGACACTTTATTATTAGGACGATTATGTAGAGCATTTGAAGACAAATAGGATTTACGTTAGTACGCCGAATGTTATAAAAATAAACAAAATATATGAGAACAGCGTTCTTAATCGTCTGGATGTTAAATTTTGTTGGTAGACTTAAGGGTTTTAAACAAACAAAAGCTTTTCACCAGTTTTCCAGTACCTATTATTATAGGCCTTTCCTATGATCAACTGAGTGAATGAAGACAAATTTGAGAAAATCAATGTTATATTGCTTTTAAAAAAAAATTGCTGTTGGGGTAAAACCGACACGCTGTTAAGATGGTTATGTTTTTTGCGACTCATTACAAAAGGCTGAGGATCTTTGTGACACTTCACTCACACTATTAGCACACTATAGTAATAGCCGAAATACACAGAAAAACTGCAAAAAGCTCATCAAACCGAATTTCTAGTGTTCTCTTATAACACTTATAAATGAATGAATCCTATTAGCAGAATGTAAAACGCTTGCAAATCTTCTCTTACGAAATAAAATGACACTGATGGTTGCAATAATGTGTGTAAGGATTATTTGGAAATATCCATATCAAGAAATAACCCTATAGCATAAAATACTCTTGTTTATAACACTATGCCTTAGAACTCTCTTCCCCTCACTACATGATGAAGCTACAAAAAGTACATGTAGCACTCGCATGTAACACATTTTTAATGAAGAATGGAGGGAAAATAAATTAAAGGGGTGTTGATCTTACCTCTACGGGGTGTCGGTTTTACCCACAGTGCCTAGAAGAAGTCACTTTGCTAATAATTCAATTTTTGGTCTTTGACTTAAGTACCAATACCTTATTTAGGACTGGTGGTATCTAACGGGGAAAAACGATCGGAAATGGTGAGTGAATCTAAGCTATCATGTGAAAAAAATTCCCCCCAGAGGCGAGATTCGAACTCGCAACCTTTGAGACTCCGGCCCAATGCACTAACCCTTATGCTATCCCTGGGTATGGTGACATCCCAGAAAGAACATATGATTATCCCACTAGAGACGGTGATCGTACCCTGCCTGCAAAGCGAGAATCACACACAACGGCAGCTGATCACCCTAACACATTTGATCTATTTAATTTCCCCGCTAACCAACTTCTACTGACAAAATATAGGTATCCCACTCTTACTTTAAGATTTTTTGTAGGGTGTGTAAAATCTTAGCAATGCTGTTATGATGTTCGGTGTAGGCTGCGTTGGCTATCATGCGGCAGCCTTCTATGATAAGGCCAACGGTCTCGTGTGGTAAATGACACAGCCGGCATATCGTCGCTGTTGTGCTATCTTATGATAAGCGCAAAAGTCACACTCACACGTGTCATAGGTGTGTATTGATTACCAACTTTGTATGGCGTGTCATAATCGTGCATGGAAAATTTTCCATAGAAAAAATCATCAATTATTAACTTTTATTCATATCTTTGGCTTCATTTGGTCTATAAACAATCGGTGAGATGAATGTTGAAGGAAGTGAGTCAGAGAATCTAGAAAAAATAGTTATTTTTGGTTACAGTGTTGCCAAATATGTTATATTTTCAGTTTAAAACTAAAACTGCATTTTTCTCACAATTCATGTATTTTTGTTTTGAAAATAATTATGTCGTTGTGTTTCTGAGATAGTTTTACACATAAAAAAATCTTATGCATCAAGACAACTTGAGTCAATCCCCAGACACAGTCATTTGAAGCAAAATATTAAAAATTTCTTAGCACGTTTCTCGCAATATCTCAGTAACCATGCAGAATTTCAAAATTCTGAAAACGCCACTTTGTAGAGATTTTTTAGACAAGTGATATATAGCATAGTTTACTGCAAAATGGCGCTTGGCATAAGATAGCACAACGGCGACGATATATCATTGTTTTTTTTGTACCCAACATACCTTCTGTACGAAAAAAATCTATTCATAAATTCATGAAATTTCGTGAACTGAGTGGTTTACAAAAAATTGTTTGTATAAACAATACTAAAAAAGACCGCCTGTTAAACGACGAATCGTGATTCCAGGATCTTTGTCACGATTTTTGTAATTTCTATGAATGTAATTGTAATACTTTAGTTTTGAGCTTACTATCAAATTTTACATGTGAAGTAATGTGACTCATGTTCATGATATCAGCGGTTTAATCGTGTTATTTGTAATTTATCTTCGCCTTAACGCAGTGGCGTAGCCAGAGGGTTTTGGGGGCTAAACCCCGCCCCCCCCCACCAAGCCAAAATAAATTGAATTGAAAAAAAATTATTGGAGGTGACCAGTTTAATTTAAAAAATTATTTAATGTTTAATATTTAAATAATAATTTTTGAAGTTTATTATCTGATTATTTCATTGAGAACGTGTTTCAAAGACTATGGGGACTTTTGATAAATTGTGGGAATGGGATCTTGTAGCAGATCTCTTAGTGTGGATCTTACAGCTGACAAATCACGTCAATATCAAATAAAAGACCTGCATGAAACATAGAAACTGATAAAATGGGCGTTTTCCGTTGGCCTCTAGTAGGTCAGCATCAGTTTTTAAGAGCATTTGATTTTCTTTTGTACTATCCATTATTCGAATAGCTACTAAGTGGGACTAGAAAATTAAAAAAAAGTTCAAGTTAGTGGCTACTTATGATGTACATTTGAGTACTGGATTAAAGGGTTATATACAAAGTTGAAATTCAAAAAATCGGAAAAGAATTTATTGAATATTCTGAAAGTATATGCTTTTGAAAGTATCTGTGCAAAATTTCATCCAGATCGGAGCACTAGATTTCAGATTACCGCCATTTGTAGCGAGCTGGTTCTTCCACGAATAAAGTTAACACAAAATTTTAAACGCAATTATCTCGGGATGATTTTTTTTGATAAGTACCGTTGCTGTTGTGTGTTCTATGTACACCAGACTGGGAAAGGAATCACCCAGCACGGTATGTTATCGTGCGTCTTACCTATAGGCTGGTCGAAAGATCAAAGAGGCAAAGTCAAGGCCTGCTATGATAAACTACACGTGTGGGCACTCACGTTGCGTGTGAGTGCACAGAGTGATACCGTAGAGATTCACAATGCGGTACAACATATAGTTAAGACTCATTCGTAACCCACACATCTCCCTTTTCCTCACAAAGAAAAAAGATTTATGATGATTTTTTTTAATCAATGTCATCATTCTTTTTTTTCATGATTTTTTTCAGTGTTGTACCTTATTGTTACACAAGTTTAGGCAATTATGGGTTTACGTGTAATTTCACACAGATGTAATCTATCTGTCGTTGGGTTACCCCTCGTGTTTTTGTTTGCTACTTTGACATTAAATTTTATTTTATTTTTTTTATTTTATATTTTAAATTTTATGATTTTATCCAAGCATCATCATTCACTTCCGAGCGGACTTAGTGAGTTTTTTTAAACCTAATGAAAAATGTTTAATCCTCCGTTTTTTTTTGATTGCATCAAGCTTCTCTGAGGTTAGAATTTAAATGTGTTTATTTACACATATCAACAAGAGTGCGTGGCCAGATGGATCAACTATGATCTTAGCCTGTCATTCTGACACCACAAAGGAAAAAAAACAAGAGTGCGATGATGGATTTGAGTGAATAAGGTGTTTTTGTTTACATCAATTTTTATTATTTTTTTTTAGATGTATTATCTCGTCGAGCATTGATCAACCCGTTTTAACGGTTTAATTGCACTGATCGTATGTAGTCATCTAGGAGCGCTGGGGGTTTCCTTAATCGGGTAGGTCGCAGTGTTGTTTCCGAATTTGTGTCAGCTTCCGATAACACATGTCGTTTAAAAACCTTGCCATCTTCGCTGTTGAGGACCAGACTTCCCATTTCGTTCCTCTATTACGGTGTATCGTGTCGGGGAGAAACGAGAGTCGCCTTTTGAACGGTGATGTCGTTCGATTATTACTTCGTCACCGGGCTTAATTCGACAATGACGAGCACCACGCCGCGTATCCTCGCGTTGTTTACCTGCTAGCTTAGCTTCGCGATCTCTACGTTCGAAGAGTTCTTCGTCGAAGCTCGATTTACAGTGTTCAAGTAATGGTAGGACACGTTTTATTTTGCGTTCGTACATCACCTCTTCAGGAGGTACCTTAGTAACACTATGAGCGGCGGCATTGTGAGCATTAACTGCTTTCTTCAATGTTTCTATATGACTTGTTTTATTTGCAATAGCGGTTGCCATTGCTTTGTTAATTAATTTCATATAGCTTTCTGCAAGTCCATTCTGTTGCGAGAACAGGGGTGTCGGAAAGCTTAAGGAAATGTCACGCTGCTTGCAGTATTGTGAAAAATCATGGCTGTTGAAAGGTGGCCCGTTATCCGTTTTTATAGATTTTGGGTACCCTTCTTTTTCAAATACATCATCAAGGACTTTTTGTGTGCATTCAAAGTTGGTTGATTTCACCGGTCGTGCGATGATGTATCTCGATTTATAATCAACGATTACCAGAATCAAGATACCACCCAATTTTATGTAGGGTCCGTTAAAATCTAGCGCTACTGTTTCCCAGGCAGTCTTAGGAACGGATACTCTCTGCATCGGAGTTGGTCGCTCTGGTTTGCCATTAACACAACATGTTTCACATGTGTCGACCCATTTGGTTACGTCTTTTGGCATGCCGGGCCACCATACACGCTGTCGCATAATGCTCTTCATTTTTGCAATCGACGGATGGCATTGATGTGCCACTTCCAAAGCACGCATTTGAAGTGCACTCGGTATAACTGCGCATCCAGTTTTGACTACTATGCCATTCTGGACTGATAAATCGTTTTCGATCGAGTGGTACTTTCGCAGATTTTGTGGCCAAACCAGGCATGTCCAAACACGCCACGGCACCGCATGCTGCATTTTACCACCGCAACCGAGTGTATTGAAATGAGCACCCCAAGCCAGTGCTCGATGCGAAGCACCGATACACGATAAACGAAGCACCTGTGTCGGTGGCGGTGTTAAATTTTCGATCCGGTGCTTGGATGCTTCGGAAAACACTCGGGCCGGGTGCTTTAAAATTTCTGAAGCACCGGAGCCGAGCGCTTTCAACTTCGCTTAACACCTCGGAAACTCTTTGACTTTGCACCCGTATCAAAGCGAGAATGTTTAAGCCCGCTAGCATATGCACAAAAAGAAAGAAAAAAAGATTTTTCGGTGCGACGGAATAAAAGAGAACAGCAAATATACTTCTATTATCACGGCAGTTTGATTTTTAGTTAGATATGTAATTATAAAATATCCAAACTCGATGCAAGTATAGATCGCGGATGGTGGATTTTTTTTAATTTTGCGTCTTAGATATACTAGTCAACGAAAATTCTATTTCTTTATCTGCTTGCAAATGTATATCTAATTGAAAACAAAAGATATGAACTTTGCCATCGATGAACATCTTTTTATTTTTTTATGATCCCAATCTATACGGATAACGCACATATGGTGCTTAGCTTATTGAGTCATTTCATGTCGCAAACTCTATTACAATATTTAGCTAAAATAGTGATGAACTGCCTCATAGTGCTTTTTAGGCTGACAAAATGGAGACACTGAAAAAATCTGTTTATCCGGTTACCAGGTTGTTTTGAAAAAAGAATTAATTTCAATTAGAATGTCAAATTATAGTACTAATTTTATCATTGCGGTCAATAAAACGTATTTTCAGAGGAGCTAATCTCATATAAAATTGTGGCCCTTCGCTAAAACAAGGTCATGTATAAGGTGATCATATTTCGCAAATATTTCATATTCATTCCAAGCAAATATTTCATATTCATTTCCGTCCTGGTAAGTTAAAAGGGAGGGAGGCTTAGCTTTACTCTAATGGAACTGGAATTGTTCATATCATTTGTAGCAAGTTACCTACTGCAGAGAACTTCAATTTTCAAAATTACTTGAAACACGTTATCGTATGTAAAGGCGTTAGGGCACAATCAAGGTGCGCCCATACGATTTATTTCCGCTTTATACGTCATTACCAGTGCCATTACAAAACTTTTAACACAGCACAATGCATAGCAATGAATTTTGGCCGGACTTCATTACCTTTCTGGCACATCCAACGGCGTCCGTGTGTTGACGTGCCGTTTGGTTCGCTGTACTATAGACTTATAGAGCATTAATCTAGAAAAAATCTACGTTATCATAAATATCGCTAGCTAGTGTCCTTGCCCTTATCAGTTCTTCGATAGTTATACTATATAAGCTATATTCATTATTCCGCATGTAAACTCAATAAAACAAAGACAAATTTAGTTGACAAGATGGTAAGTGATCAACCAAACCACATTCTGAAGTGATGCAGTTTGAAATCTGAAGACTAGATTTTTGTCTTGCTATATTCTGCATTTTTAATAATTGAACCGATACCTTGTCCTTTTTATATCTATTCTGCTTTAAGGTATAAAAATGCTAGCTTCAAATGGGTTTTTACAATTTGATCGGCAAAATTTAATTTCTGCATGCATTTTAGATACATAAAATTTTATTTGACTGTCTAAAGAGATTTAAATTCTTGCACAGTATAGTGGGTGTGTAGACTTACCAGTCATAGAGAGTATAACTGTACTGGAAACAGTGATCGATGTAAGGATATGCGATGATTTTTGCTGATACGGTCGGGCATCTATCATCGACATAACTCTTTATAGTCCGTCGGAAATGGCAAACATGAGTTGGAAAGTTTGTGAAAACTAAAAGCATACTGACCACCAGACTATCCAGTACAATATTGGTCAATGAAGTTATACTGTGTGTAAGCACTACGCACAGGAAGAGACTCCTCTCACTTAAACGTCGAGAAGTTAGCTAAAGCATGTAACACCACAACACCAACGAAAAGCTCATTAATTTACTTTATTTTTTTAGTAGTTGAAAACTTAAATGGCTTACACCAGAAAATCGAATAACAGACCAATGATTTCCCGGATAATGCGACCTGTAATGCATTAAATACACCTTAAGTTTGTTTGAGAATTCATGCACAAATAGCTATACAAAACTGAAATATATCATGAACCCGTTAGCAATATATTTTATAAATGAAAAGCAACTGAAAAGACAAATCACACCTTGGAATTTTACAAATTGAATAGAGCCAAATTGATACATTTACATTTAACATATTTTATTTTAGATTCGATTACCCGGGGTAAGATTTTTTAAATCCCCGGATATTCGAATCTGATCTGTTTATTATTTGGAATAAATTTCCCTTTTTCCACAGCAAAACAAAAAAAATATTATGTGTGCATACTTTGCATCTATAAGATGTTAACAACGTTCTTAAGAAATGATACTTGAAATTGGCTTGGTTCGTCAATAGACCATCGGTATAATTTGTGTTGGGTTTGTGTAAGTCATAGAAATTTAAACGCGTATGTAAATTATATGTTCCCACGCGAGTTGACTTTATTTGCTTGCGTATTATCATATGATAAGTTGTTTCTTTTTACTTTTACTGTAAATTTTGACAAATGAACAGTATATTTGATTGAATTGATTAGAATGACAAAATAGGATTATTTGTATTGAACAAAAACCAAGATCTAAAAATTGCAATACAAACTAGTTGGACCCACTACCATTTGCCCGAAAGGTAGACTGAAAATATTGGTCCTAAAGTTTTTGTTTAATTCATACACGGCACTCATGAAGTCATTTGATGGTAGCTGAAGCTGCAACTTTGGAAATTTTACTAAAATACTACAATTTTATGTTTGATTTTACCTATGCGGAAACTAAAGAGAATTTCCACAGATTTTAAATATTGATCTTTCTACCTAGAGTTAAAAACTAAAATGTTTTCTCAATCAGTAACATATTCACTTTCCAGACTGATTTCTGGAAACATAATTTCTTTTTGAAGTTATGACTAAAGCTGAATACTTTACAGGATACTTAACGACCTTGACTTATACTACTTTTTCAGAAATCATATTTTTATTAATTTTATAATGACGGGACATTATTTTGAGCATTTCGAGACAAATGAAAAATACAACCTTCAAACTGGGAACTTGCAACACTTCTGACTTCCTCTGTTAATGTAAATTTAGCAACGGTAATAATAATTTTAACAATTTGGAGTCAAAAGTCTTAAAATTATGCAAAACATATGAAAGGTGTTGGCCGAATGAAAATATTTAAAATCAACATTTTTTTCTATCACGCATTCCTATTTGCTTTTCAATTGAATTTAGGCGCATATGTATTTCCATACCTGAATAAAAATTTTCAAACTGAGCTATTTAGTACTAAGTAGCGGAAAACTTTGACACTTAATTCTTTCAATGATACTTTTAGTAATACAAATGTGGAGGTTACAATCCAATCGCTATTAATCGTTAAATAGTTAGTCTCAATATTAATTTTTTTTAGTTTTTAGAAGAGAATTTTCTCTTATTTTTAAAGAATACAAATGACCGGACGATATTTAAATTTCGAAGTGCAGAAGAATCTTTTTAATTTTGATATTGAATAAAGGTCAGTTATGGTCTTCAAACGTAATACTCGGACTGAGGTTGTTAGATGTAAGAGTTGGCTAAGATGTACAATTCGACTTCAGTACCAACGCCAATTTAAATCCATTCATTCATCTATTTATAATTCCTACATCCATACCTACTTAATCATTCCTTACTGTATAATGCATTACAGGTTCTTCATAAAGTACCAAGCTCGTTCATGCATATGAACGCACAAATTGCTTTGAGCCACTTACCAAGCGACAGCAATAGCGTGGCGATAATCGCTACCGAAATATAAGCTGCCGTGTTTTACGAATTTAAAAACACTCGGTACGGTGCCTGCCGATGTCAGAAACACCTCGGTTGCGGTGTCTGCCGATGCGAGATGCACCTCGGTTACGGTGCCTACCGAAGTCAGAAACACTCGGGTCGGTGCTTTGCCGAAGCAACGAGCACGGTGGTTAAATATCATGCGCTGGCACCGACACCGGTGCCTTGGTATCGGCGACCGGTGTCTGCTGTTGAGCACCGGTACGGCGTGCCAACTTCAATCCTCTTGGTGACGTGTTTATTGGTAGAAGTGCCCACCGTGCAGCACCGTTCGGTGCTTTTGCCATGCCTGGGCCAAACTCCTGTTTCTAGGGCAGACATTACGAGTTGTAGGGTGTCGTCCGAATCGGTTGCGGTTTTAATATCGGCTTCAGTGAGAAATTAAGCTGGATTGGCCTCCAATGCTGCAATTTCCCAAGGCCTAACTTCTTCATCAAAGGGTTCATCGTCTCCGTCGTATAGTCTGGATGGTGAATCAGCAATATTCTCCATTTCCCGGACGTATTCGACATCGTATCTATATGGATTTATCCTGAGAGCCCATCCATCGGCACGTGTCAGAGCTCGCTTAGTTTCTTCTCGCGATCGATTTAGGATGAATGTAACACCTTGTGCATCCGTGCGGAGGGTAAAGTGTCTACCAAGTAAGAAATAGGAAAAATGTTCCACTGCCCACACTGCACCTAAGGCTTCCCGTTGGTTTTGCGCGTATTTCTTCTCGGTACTGGTTAGGGCCTTGGATGCGAAACTGACTATCCTCGGTGCTTGGTGTGTTCCTTCTTGTACCAGCACGGCACCTAAGGCCACTGGCGAAGCATCGGTATACAGAATAGTTCTATCGTTTTCTGAGAACAAGCCTAAAGATATTGTGCAATTGATAATACACTGTTTGACTAATTTGAATGCTTCTTGTTGCTCGGGTCCCCACGACCATAATTTGGAAGTTGTAGCAGCCCATAGTGGGCTTGAAATATCCGCAAAGTTTTTCAAATAAGGGCTGAGGAACGACGCTAGACCCAAAAAACTTCGAAGCTCAGAGAGTGTCGACGGTTCTCTGTAATTTCGAACGCTTTTAATTTTCTCGTTGTCTACGCGAAAGCCTGTTGCATCGAGTTCATGGCCGATGAACTTGATTCTAGTTCTATCGAACTCACATTTAGCTGTGTTCAACGTCAAGTTATTTGCCCTCAGGATTTGTAACACTTTTGTCACTGTCCTACGAAGTTCCTCTATCGTTTCCGCGAAAACAAGAATGTCGTCGATATAAACTATAAGATTATCGACATCTTTAAGGATCCGAACCATCTCACGCTGAAAAATTTCCGGTGCGCAGTTCACACCGAACATGAGTCTGGTGAATCGGTACATACCGTCTTCCGCTAGAAATGTTGTGAAGTCGCGAGACTTCTCAGATAATTCTAGATGGTAGAAGGCATTAGTGAGGTCCAGCTTTGTGAAATATCGCGATCCGTAGAGTTTGACACGCATTTCTTCGAGCAATGGAAGTCGAAAATATTCGCGTTTTATAGCTTGATTGGGAGCACGCATGTTAACGACAAGTCGGAAGTCATTCTTTCCTTTGGAAACTGCGGACATTCCGCTTATCCAGTTGGGAGCACATTTAACATTTTCTATTATGCCTTGGGCTTTCATTTCGTGTAATCTTCGACGTGCACCTTCCCTGTAAACAGTATACACGTAGCATACGTCTCCCAACCTTTGAACGGAACGGATCGTTATATTTCACAGTGGTGTTCGGTGTGTAAATTTTAGTGAATCAAGGTCATCCTTTGTTCGTTCGTTAGCTGCCGTTCTGCTGGTGCCGACAGTAAATCCAGTACATTGTTTTCGCTGGTGCGGAACAATCGACGTTGTTTGCAGATAAGTTTTGCTTTATTTTTTTTCCTCGTTTGCTTTCTTTCCTTTTCCCTACTTTATTCAAATCAAATGATAAGACACATTCCCGTTTATATAACGCTCTGCCCTCGTGCTTAAATGGCCGAGGGCGAAATACCATCTGATGTAATCATGGAAGTCCCTGATCCCCCTAATACTCGCATTGCTCCCCGTATAAAGCAGTACCCAGAAGGTTCCTCTGGGCCATGGGTGGTATATTTTCGGACCGGAGAGAAACCGGTTAATATATTAAAACTTTCTCGAGATCTGACTGCTAATTACCCGGCTGTAGCTCAGATAACACGTGTTCGGGCAAACAAGATACGTGTTCTAGTGAATGATCTCGGCCAGGCAAACGCGATTGCTTGCTGTGAGCGCTTTACACGGGAATTTAAAGCGTACGTGCCTTGTGTGGCCTGTGAAATCGATGGGGTAGTGTCCGAACCGGGCCTGAAATGCGAAGAACTGTTGGAGCACGGGGTTGGCTGCTTTAAGGACCCCTCTCTTGAACAGATTAAGATCTTAGAATGCAAACAATTGTATACCGCAAACACCGAGGGAGGTAAGACTACCTACTCTCTGTCAGGCTCGCTTCGGGTGACATTCGCCGGGTCCTCTCTTCCCAACTACATCCTCCTTGACAGGGTTCGCCTACCAGTTCGCCTGTTTGTACCGCGGGTCATGAGCTGCAGCAATTGCAAGCAGTTGGGCCACACAGCCACATATTGTGGAAATAAGAAACGATGCGGCAAATGCGAAGGAGAGCATGAGGATGACTCTTGCGACAAAGAAACTGAAAAGTGTATTTGCTGCGGGGGCCCTTCACATGCTCTTAAATCATGTCCTGCGTACAAGCAGCGCGGGGATAAAATTAAGCGCTCCCTTAAGGAACGCTCAAGGCGTTCTTATGCAGAAATGCTAAAGAATGCTTCGCCATCTGTCCTGTCCGAAAATCCCTATGCTGGTTTGGCTAACGTTGAGCAAGAATCTGACGACCCACGAGAGGGAACATCTTTGGTTAACCCAGGGGAATCCAGGAAGAGGAGAAATCCAGCCTCCCCTACATTGCCTCGTAAGGGTGCCAAGGTGTCGTCCACTCAGAGTGCGCCATCTACAACCAATAGATCCAACGGAAGTGATGTACAAAAGCCGAAGCAATTTGCTCCAGGACTTGGAAATATTAATTCTAACAAGGAGTACCCACCACTTCCAGGGACATCCAAAACCCCAAGTGTCCCCTTTTTTCAAACAGATACTCAGTCCAGTAGCGGACTAATGAAATTTTCTGACATAGTGGACTTAATTTTCACAGCTTTCAATGTTACTGATCCTCTTAAAAGCCTTCTGATACGTTTTCTCCCTATAGTGCAAACATTTTTGAAGCAGTTGACTACTAAATGGCCCCTCCTTGCAGCGATCGTATCCTTCGATGGCTAAGTCATCGAACGAGGTCACCGATTCGATCACTGTTCTACAGTGGAACAGCAGAAGTATCCTCCCGAAAATCGATTCCTTTAAATTTTTACTAAATAGTTTAAAATGTGATGCTTTCGCATTATGTGAAACTTGGTTAACTTCCGATATAAATCTCAACTTCCACGACTTTAATATAATTCGTCTGGATCGAGAAAACCCCTATGGAGGAGTACTTTTGGGGATCAAAAAGTGCTATTCTTTCAACCGAATTAACCTCCCTTCGACACCAGGCATTGAAATTGTCGCTTGTCAAGTTTTAATCAAAGGTAAAGACCTTTGCATTGCTTCCATCTACATTCCTCCTAGAGCCTCGGTAGGGCACCGAACGCTTTGTAATATCACGGAATCCTTACCGGCACCGCGGCTAGTTCTGGGAGACTTTAACTCGCACGGTACGGTATGGGGCTGTCTTCATGATGATAATAGATCAACATTAATCCAAGATCTTTGCGATAATTTCAACATGACCATCTTAAACACGGGAGAAATGACGCGGATTCCTACACCACCAGCACGCGCAAGCGCGTTGGATTTATCGCTTTGCTCGACATCGCTACAGTTAGATTGCATGTGGAAGGTGATCCCTGATCCCCACGGTAGCGATCATTTGCCTATCGTGATTTCAATTGCTAACGGTTCAAGACCATCGGAAACAATCAATGTCTCATATGACCTCACACGGAACATTGATTGGAAGAGTTACGCGACCGCGATATCTGTTAAAATCGAATCCACTCAAGAACTTCCTCCGGAGGAAGAGTACAGGTTTTTGGCTGGCTTGATTCTCGACAGTGCGAATCAAGCTCAGACTAAACCAGTACCCAGCGCGAATACCCATGGACGGTCTCCCACCCTGTGGTGGGATAAAGAGTGCTCAGAGCTGTACGCGGAAAAGTCCACTGCATATAAGGCCTTCCGGGAAGACGGGTTACCCGCTAGCTATCAACAGTACGCGTCGTTAGAAAGGCGAATGAAGAGTCTAATGAAAGCCAAAAAACGCAGTTATTGGCGCCGGTTCGTCGACGGGTTAACGAGAGAAACAGCGATGAGCACTCTTTGGGGTACGGCTCGACGTATGCGTAATCATAATAGTACCAACGAGAACGTGGAATATTCAAACCGTTGGATATTCGCTTTCGCCAAGAAGATCTGTCCGGACTCTGTTCCGGTACAGAAAACGTACCGCGCCGCGTCTTCTCACGATACCGCGAACGAAACACCGTTTTCGATGGTGGAGTTCTCACTTGCTCTCTTATCGTGCAACAATAACGCCCCAGGGTTAGACAGAATCAAATTCAACTTGCTAAAGAATCTGCCTGACACTGCAAAAAGGCGCCTGTTGAATTTATTTAACAAGTTTCTTGAGGGTAACATTGTCCCTTATGAATGGAGGCAAGTGAAGGTCATCGCCATCCAAAAACCAGGAAAACCAGCCTCCGACCACAACTCGTATCGGCCGATTGCAATGCTGTCCTGTATTCGGAAGTTATTCGAGAAAATGATCTTGTTTCGCCTCGACAATTGGGTTGAAGCAAATGGCTTACTGTCAGATACACAATTTGGCTTCCGCAAAGGCAAAGGGACGAACGATTGCCTTGCGTTGCTTTCTACAGAAATCCAAATGGCCTATGCTAACAAAGAGCAGATGGCATCAGTCTTCTTGGATATTAAGGGGGCTTTTGACTCAGTTTCTATCAACATTCTGTCAGAGAAGCTGCACCAGCATGGTCTTTCACCAATTTTAAATAACTTTTTGCTAAACCTGTTGTCTGAAAAGCACATGCATTTTTCGCATGGCGATTTAACAACATCGCGATTTAGCTACATGGGTCTTCCCCAGGGCTCATGTCTAAGTCCCCTGCTCTACAATTTTTACGTGAATGACATTGACGATTGTCTTGCCAATTCATGCACGCTAAGGCAACTTGCAGACGACGGGGTGGTCTCTGTTACAGGGCCCAAAGCTGCCGACTTGCAAGGACCATTACAAAATACCTTGGACAATTTGTCTGCTTGGGCTCTTCAGCTGGGTATTGAGTTCTCCACGGAGAAAACTGAGTTGGTTGTTTTTTCTAGGAAGCGTGAGCCGGCGCAACTCCAGCTTTTATTAATGGGTGCAACGATCAACCAGGTTTTCACATTTAAATATCTCGGGGTCTGGTTCGACTCTAAAGGTACCTGGGGATGTCACATTAGGTATCTGAAACAGAAATGCCAACAAAGGATCAATTTTCTCCGAACAATAACTGGAACATGGTGGGGTGCTCACCCAGGAGACCTGATCAGGTTGTACCAAACAACGATATTGTCGGTGATGGAGTACGGGTCTTTCTGTTTCCGCTCCGCTGCGAACATACACTTCATCAAACTGGAGAGAATCCAGTATCGTTGCTTGCGCATTGCCTTGGGTTGCATGCACTCGACCCATACGATGAGTCTCGAAGTGCTGGCGGGCGTTCTTCCGCTAAAAAATCGATTTTGGGAACTCTCATATCGATTGCTCATCCGATGCGACATTCTGAACCCGTTGGTAATTGAAAACTTCGAGAGGCTCGTCGACCTTAATTCTCAAACCCGTTTTATGTCCTTGTACTTCGACTACATGGCACAGAGCATCAATCCTTCTTCGTACAATCCCAACCGTGTCCGTTTCCTAGATACTTCTGATTCTACTGTATTCTTCGACACATCCATGAAGGAAGAGATTCATGGAATCCCAGACCATATACGCCCGCAAGTGATCCCCAATATATTTTATAATAAATTCCGAGAAGTCGACTGCGACAAAATGTTTTACACTGACGGATCAAATCTCGATGGGTCCACTGGCTTCGATATCTTCAACAATACTATCACCGCTTCATTCAAGCTCAATGATCCCGCTTCAGTTTACGTCGCAGAGTTAGCTGCAATTCAGTACACCCTTGGGATCATCGACACTCTGCCCACAGATCACTACTTCATCGTTTCGGACAGCCTCAGCTCTATCGAGGCTCTTCGTGCGGTGAAGCCTAAAAAGCAATTCCCGTATTTTCTGGGGAAGATACAGGAGTCCTTGTGTACGTTATCTGAAAAATCTTATCAGATTACCTTTGTTTGGGTCCCCTCTCATTGCTCTATCCCGGGCAATGAAAAGGCCGACTCATTAGCAAAGGCGGGCGCATTAAATGGTGACATATACGAAAGACCAATCTGCTTCAAAGATTTTTTTAGTATTTGTCGTCAGAGGACGCTCAACAGTTGGCAAACCTCGTGGAGCAATGGGGAACTTGGACGATGGCTACATTCGATTATCCCAAAGGTATCAACGAAGCCTTGGTTCGGGGGGATGGATGTGGGTCGGGATTTTATTCGTGTAATGTCCCGACTTATGTCCAATCACTACACCATGGATGCGCATTTGCGGCGTATTGGGCTTGCGGAGAGTAGTCTGTGCGCTTGTGACGAGGGCTATCACGACATCGAACACGTTGTCTGGGTGTGCGCCGGGTATTGTGACGCCAGGTCTCAGTTAAAGGAATCCCTTCGGGCCCGAGGTAGACCACCCAATGTACCAGTCCGAGATATGCTGGCAACTCGTGATTTCCCCTATATGTCCCTTATTTATACCTTCATAAAAACGATAAATATCCCAATTTAGCCCCTCTCTTTTATTTCTCGTTTTTAGAGTTTCCTCCTGCCTTGTGGAACCGATCAGCTCCAGAGTGCCACTATGTAACCGCCATCGCCCTTACCACTACGCCTGCATAGAAGGAAACTGAAGCGAGAGCGACTCGAGGTCCGATGACTTTTGAAAGATTCCCCGCGGGTCCGAAGAATACCATCCGCCAATCCGGTACTCGACGACTTACTATACTGAGGCGCAAATTTGATACGCTGATCCCCCTCCCCCCCCCCCCCCGCCGTTCGAGCGAAAGTTGCAAGTTTTGCTCTTCTTTCCCTGTCTCTCCCCTGTCCTTGATACAACTGCTGCTACACTGATGCGGAAATAAGCCACCCTTTGAATATCTTGACCAAGCATAAGTTTTAGTTAAAAAATTCAAATTAGTATTCTGTATTCCTAGTTTTAAGATAGCTATAATTTTTACTCTTTATTGAAACTCTTGTCCTCCATCTTGTAA